>NC_069500.1:955863343-956163343 GCF_027579735.1 Bombina bombina
TTTCATTCAAAATAGTCAACAGGGTCGCAAGAAGCGTGTGGAAAAACCAAGGTGCAAAATAACTGCCCATGAACTGAGAAAAGTCAAGCGTGCAGCTGCCAAGATGCCACTTGCCACCAGTTTGGCCATATTTCAGAGCTGCAACATCACTGGAGTGCCTAAAAGCACAAGGTGTGCAATACTCAGAGACATGGCCAAGGTAAGAAAGGCTGAAAGACGACCACCACTGAACAAGACACACAAGCTGAAACGTCAAGACTGGGCCAAGAAATATCTCAAGACTGATTTTTCTAAGGTTTTATGGACTGATGAAATGAGAGTGAGTCTTGATGGGCCAGATGGATGGGCCCGTGGCTGGATTGGTAAAGGGCAGAGAGCTCCAGTCCGACTCAGACGCCAGCAAGGTGGAGGTGGAGTACTGGTTTGGGCTGGTATCATCAAAGATGAGCTTGTGGGGCCTTTTCGGGTTGAGGATGGAGTCAAGCTCAACTCCCAGTCCTACTGCCAGTTTCTGGAAGACACCTTCTTCAAGCAGTGGTACAGGAAGAAGTCTGCATCCTTCAAGAAAAACATGATTTTCATGCAGGACAATGCTCCATCACACGCGTCCAAGTACTCCACAGCGTGGCTGGCAAGAAAGGGTATAAAAGAAGAAAATCTAATGACATGGCCTCCTTGTTCACCTGATCTGAACCCCATTGAGAACCTGTGGTCCATCATCAAATGTGAGATTTACAAGGAGGGAAAACAGTACACCTCTCTGAACAGTGTCTGGGAGGCTGTGGTTGCTGCTGCACGCAATGTTGATGGTGAACAGATCAAAACACTGATAGAATCCATGGATGGCAGGCTTTTGAGTGTCCTTGCAAAGAAAGGTGGCTATGTTGGTCACTGATTTGTTTTTGTTTTGTTTTTGAATGTCAGAAATGTATATTTGTGAATGTTGAGATGTTATATTGGTTTCACTGGTAAAAATAAATAATTGAAATGGGTATATATTTGTTTTTTGTTAAGTTGCCTAATAATTATGCACAGTAATAGTGACCTGCACACACAGATATTCCCCTAAAATAGCTATAACTAAAAACAAACTAAAAACTACTTCCAAAACTATTCAGCTTTGATATTAATGAGTTTTTTGGGTTCATTCAGAACATGGTTGTTGTTCAATAATAAAATTAATCCTCAAAAATACAACTTGCCTAATAATTCTGCACTCCCTGTATATAGAACCAGGATGAGCACTCTCACTTCAATCATCAGCAGCCAGGGTGCTAGTGGGTAATGAATATTAATAGCAAAAAGTTGCACTCACTGGACTTTTTTAACACCAAACATTTAATGTAACGTTTCGAAGACAAAGTATCCCCTTCCTCAGACGAAGACTTTGTCTCCGAAACGTTACATTAAATGTTTGGTGTTAAAAAAGTCCAGTGAGTGCAACTTTTTGCTATTAATATATATATATATATATATATATATATATATATATATATATATATATATATATATATATATATATATATATATATATATATATATATATATATATATATATACAGTATATATATACAGTATATATAATACAGTATATATATATGATAATATTCATATAAAATACATATCTTTACCTATTTATCTATAGTATATATATACAGTTGTATGCAAAAGTTTAGGCACCCCTGACAATTTCCATGATTTTCATTTATAAATAATTGGATGTTTGGATCAGCAATTTCATTTTGATCTATCAAATAACTGAAGGACACAGTAATATTTCAGTAGTGAAATGAGGTTTATTGGATTAACAGAAAATGTGCAATATGCATAAAAACCAAATTAGACAGGTGCATAAATTTGGGCACCCCATCAGAAATATTGCATCAATATTTAGTAGAGCCTCCTTTAGCAGAAGTAACAGCCTCTAGACGCTTTCTATAGCCTGTAATGAGTATCTGGATTCTGGATAAAGGTATTTTGGACCATTCCTCCTTGCAAAACATCTCCAGTTCAGTTTGGTTTGATGGTTGCCTAGCATGGACAGCCCGCTTCAAATCACCCCACAGATTGTCAATGATATTCAGGTCTGGGGACTGGGATGGCTATTCCAGAACATTGTACTTGTTCCTCTGCATAAATGCCTGAGTAGATTTTGAGCAGTGTTTTGGGTCGTTGTCTTGTTGAAATATTCAGCCACGGTGTAACTTCAACTTTGTGACTGACTCCTCAACATTATTCTCAAGCATCTGCTGATATTGCGTGGAATCCATGCGACCCTCAACTTTAATAAGATTCAAAGTACCGGCACTGGCCACACAGCCCCACAGCATGATGGAACATCCACCAAATTTTACTGTGGGTAGCAAGTTTTTGTCTTGGAACGCTGTGTTCTTTTGCCGCCATGCATAACACCCCTTGTTATGACCAAATAACTCAATCTTTGTTTCATCAGTCCACAGCACCTTCTTCCAAAATGAAGCTGGCTTGTCCAAATGTGCGTTTGCATACCTCAAGCGACTCTGTTTGTGGCGTGTGTGCAGAAAAGGCCTCTTCTGCATCACTCTCCCATACAGCTTCTCCTTGTGCAAAGTGTGCTGAATTGTTGAATGATGCACAGTGACACCATCTGCAGCAAGATGATGTTGTAGGTCTTTGCAGGTGGTCTGTGGGCTGTTTTTGACCGTTCTCACCATCCTTTGCCTTTGCCTCTCCGATATTTTACTTGGTTTGCCACTTCTAGTCTTAACAAGAACTGTGCCTGTGGTCTTCCATTTCCTCACTATGTTTCTCACAGTGGACACTGACAACTTAAATCTATGTGATAGCTTTTTGTAGCCTTCCCCTAAACCATAATGTTGAACAATCATTGTTTTCAGGTCATTTGAGAGTTGTTTTGAGGCCCTTATGTTGCCACTCTTCAGAGGAGAGTCAAAGAGAACAACAACTTGCAATTGGCCACCTTAAATACCTTTTCTCATGATTGGATACACCTGTCTATGAAGTTCAATGCTTAATGGGCTCACCAAACCAATTGTGTGTTCCAATTAATCAGTGCTAGGTAGTTACAGGTATTTAAATCAACAAAATGACAAGGGTACCCAAATGTATGCACCTGTCTAATCTTGTTTTGATGCATATTGCACATTTTCTGTTAATCCAATAAACCTCATTTCACTACTGAAATATTTATGTGTCCTTCAGTTATTTGATAGATCAAAATGAAATTGCTGATCCAAACATCCAATTAGTTATAAATGAAAATCATGGAAATTGTAAGGGGTGCCTAAACTTTTGCATACAATTGTATATACTGTAGTTATAGGTATAAATAGATATATATGGAAATAAGTATTTACAATAAAATGGACAGTATCCTGTAAGTGAAAATTTTTTGAAAGGGAAATATATGCAGTACATATACAGTAAAACACATAAAAACATATGTAGCCGCATCTAATCACACACACACACACACATATATATATTGCACTTTTTACATATGGAAGGTGGCAACCATGTGTTGAGCTAGTCTATCGGAGCCATGTTTCCAACATATATACACATGTAAACTATTTAATACACATGAATACACACACACACTTGTATGCAAAAAAGATTACAACTCGCTGAAGGCTCAGATGATGGTTAGTATTTTTCAGCAATAAAGAATTCTTTAATTAAATGGATATGAAATTAGACTTGAGCTGCCAGTCTGTAAAAATATGAAGTAAGGATGCCCAATTATAAAGTTTAAAATTGGGTAGACCCAGTCCCCTTATGAATATGGAATGAATAGTGTTCTTGTTGCGATACAAGGCTTTCCACCTTTTCAAATACATTTTCTGACTGCACAGGTGAGGCGTTTTATGTCTTGTTTTGTAAGAAGGAAGGGAAGCATCAATAGGGGATATAACATTGTTGGAAGGATAGACATTTTATTAAGAATAATTCTCCCAGTGTGCGAGAGTGGCAGAAGTTTACAACTATTTATCTGTGAAATCAGCTTCTCACATTGAGTGGAAATATTTATATTATATAAATGGTAGGGGTTAGAGCAGAGTTGAATACATACAGTAGATGCGTGAGAGAAGTGGTGACCTCTTTGAAAGGGTAAGACACATGAGAATCACATGGTTTATGCAGCCACAAAAGTTCAGACTTTGACATATTGACCTTGTAGCCTGATAATCTGCTTAACATATTAATTGAGTCTAAAATAATATGGATATGTTGTGATGGTTGTTCCACAAACAACATCAGGTCATCTGCATAAAGGGCTAAAGGAAATGAAGTACCATTCAACTGTATGACTGGTAAGACTTGCCAAAGCTGCACTGCATGCGGTTCCAATGCCAAGTTGAAAAGAAGTGGTTACAAGAGTGCACCTTTGAAGTGTTATACCATTGGAGAACACACCATTCACTAAAACAAAAAATGTAGGATTAAAAAAAAAGTGGTTGAATGATGTTTAGAAAGGGTCCATTAAAGTTAAAACTACTCATAGGGGCCGATTTATCAAGCTCCATGTGGAAGGCTCGCCGGAAACAGAAGTTATGAAGCAGCGGTCTAAAGACTGCTGCTCCATAACTTGTCTGCCTGCTTAGATGGGGTAGGTGAGTTGTTACCTGGTTTTAATATGTATTGGAACTAATTAAACACTTACAGGTGTATGTTAATTAAGTAACCTGTGTTGCTATAAACAGAGAGTTTGAGAATAGTATTACATTGTATGACTAAGGGTGCATAACCTGAAACGTTACTGCTATTTTTGTACCTTTCAATCCTCCCCTAAATAAAGAAGAATTTGGAAACTTATGCTGTGAACACTATGTTTATTGCTCTCAGGCCACGAACAGAAATCAACCTGATCAGAAATCAACCTGATTGTTCACAAGAACTGCTGGTGCAATGATAAATGCTGACAGTGTATGCTGTCGACATTTATCGATGTGCGGCGGACATGATACGCTACATTAATAAATATACCCCATAGTGTCAAACAGATGAGACCATTCCACCCTATCAAATGCCTTCTCTGCATCCAAAGATAGCAGGAAGGCCTTAGGTGTTTCAGGTTCAGTATTCTCTCTAGTGTGCTTCCAGAAGTGGGAGATTAAATTTATAACTAGTCTCAAGTTTACTACTGGGGTTCTTTTATTAGTGAAGCCTGACTGATCAGGGTGGATAAGATTTGGCATCAATACTTTTAGGCGATTGGCTAAACATTTCATTAAATTCTTGTAGTTTAAATTTAGTAGGGAAATAGGGTGGTAATCCCCGGATTTGGGATTAAAGTAATAGCTAGTAAAAGAGTGTGAAGGAATGAGTATCTCTTAGTAATAAGTTAAATAATTTAAGCAAAACAGGCATTATTTGAAGTCAGAGTATTTTGTAAAATTCAGACGTAACCTGTCAGGTCCTGCCACCTTGCCATTAGCCAACAATTTAATAGTTTGGTCTATCTCTTCAGAAGTAATGGGGGCATTTAAAGTCTGTAGTTGATCTTGGATAACTGTGACAAAACCAATCTCGCCACTGTACATTGGAGGGCCTGTTATGGAACATTCTTTGGGCTGGAGGTACATGGGCTTAAGGATACCCAGAGACTGCATGGAAATATGGAATTTTATATGCTGGACACCCCATGTACTTTCATACCTCTGTCTTATGTCTATGTCACCCTGTATCCATAAATACAGGATGGGTACAGGGTGTGAGTGCCCCTTGTGGGAGCAATTGTGACTCTATAAGCAAAGTGGGCATAAAAGACTTTATAGCTAATAAGAACTGTTCCTATATTCTGTAATAAGATGTATTCTATGTATGTTTAAGATCTGATTGTGTCTCAGGAGTCTGTCTGGGTAAACTGATTGTGTCATTGTGTGATTATGTTAACTAGACTGCCCAACATCAGATTGTCTGAGTAAACGTTCTTCCCTAGTTAATTAACTTAATATGTTAATCTGTTTTACCTGTGAATAGACAATTGTTTGATGCATTGTTCATATGTTTGCTTTACTGTTAAACCAATGCCCTTTGTAACCTGAAGCCAGGGTGTATAAATCTGTGTGCTGCCTTCAAATAAAGCATATATTCTGTTTAAACCTGAAAACTGGCTGGTTTGTGAATTGCTGATTCCCTATGCAGGACGTTGTTCCCTGGTATTAACCCTTGGTACACTGTTGGTACCGTAACATTGGTGGCAGCGACGGAATGAACCTTATCGCCCAGAAGAGCAACTACACAAGCCAGTAACCTCAGGAAGAGGGGGATTATTACAATACTGACTAAGATGGAAAAGAGAAAAGTAAATTTTGCAGTTTTTAAAAACTTCCTGGAAACAGAAGGAGAGATTGATGGGTACCTTGCGGATTTTGAGAGGCAATGTGCACTACACAAGGTACCCGCAGAGGACTGGGTCACGATATTATCTGGAAAATTATCCGGCCGGGCCAGAGAGGCTTTTCGGGCCATTCCAGATGAGGAAGTCAGGGATTATAATACGGTAAAAGAGGCTCTGCTCTCCAGGTATGCGGTTACACCGGAGGCATACCGGAGGCGGTTCAGAGACACTGTTAAATTAGCTGGAGATTCCTACCTTGAGTGGGCATGTAAGGTGCACCGCACAGCAGCTCACTGGATAGCGGGGTGCCAAGCCATATCTGGGGAAGAGGTGCTGCAGCTATTCCTGTTGGAACATTGTTTCGACAAGTTACCCGCAGGAGTTCGAGAGTGGGTTCGGGACCGTAAACCCTCCACCCTGCAGGAAGCGGCTCGCTTGGCAGATGAGTATACGGATGCCCGCAAACTGGACACTGCTACCACTAAGCCCCCTGCTAGAGTGGAGTACAGACCCCCAGTCACCCCAGCAGCTGCCGGTTACCAAACCCTGGCGCACCGCTATACCACACGGCCTCCGGCCACGAACTACCCTCAGAGAGCCCTGTTCAATTTGCGGGGCTACTCACAACCGATTTGATGCTTTGGATGTAAGCAACTAGGGCACAAAAGACCAGAGTGTCCCCTAAACGCAGCGAACCAAGCGCAGTCCTGGAGAAGACCTGCCGGCGGAATCCCACGTAATCCTCAGCCTGTGGCCCGCTACGTAGAGGCGCAAGAATGCTGGAGCATCCTACATGAGGCAGACCTTGTGCAAGCTGCCCACCGGAATAACCGGCAACTGGTTAAAGTGAATGGGAAGAAGGTCAGTGGTCTACGGGATACTGGTGCTACCATGACCTTGCTTCAAAAGAACTTGGTGTCTGAGAAACAGTACACTGGAGACACTGTGGCTGTGAGGGTAGCAAGGGGCGATGTGTTCAGCCTACCTGTTGCCAGGGTACATTTGGATTGGGGAGTGGGCGCTAGACCTGTGAATGTGGGGGTCAAGAAGGACTTACCTGCTGATGTTCTTCTTGGAAATGACTTGGCCCCCCTTGTTTCTGCCTACGCTCCTATGGGTCCCGCTGATGTTAACTCTGTGACTACCCGTGCCCAGATCCGTGCAGCAGAGACTGACCCACCTGCTGCTAAGCCCCAGGACGCTGAGCTCAGTAAATCTCTATCCGCTATTGATATGTGGAGGTCCCGTTACAATGCGCTGATGAAGGAGAAGAGGAGCGCAGAGGAAAAAGCACGTTTAGAACAGGAATCTCTGCTAGACAAGCTGCACCGACAAACTGCAGAAAACACCAGCTTGAGAGTGGAACATGAAACATTAAAGACAAACTTAGTGACACTGGAGGAGAAGCTGACGCTGGCTCATAGTGAGGTGCAGCAACTCAAGGGCACCCTATGTCAGTATGAAGGGATTGTGGATACCTATAAAGAGCAGGTACAGAAAACTCGTAAAGAAGCTGATGGGATTTTGAAGGACTGTTTGGCCCTGGTCTGGGCACTGAGGAATTTGAACCCTTGTTTGTATGGACAGGAATTCTCTCTCATAACGGGAATACAGATGGATTGTCCCAGCAAACTGACATGCCTACCAGGCGCTCTGGTGGTATATGCCACAGTATATACCCTGGACAGCCGAGCATGACAAACCAGAGGGAGAGGAGTTTGATGGTCCTGTCCCCCAGCAACACGGCTGTTTAGCCAAAGGGGAGACGATTGGTCTCCCCCTCCAGCAGCACAGCTATGTATCCGAAGGGGAGACAGTCGGTCTTCCCCTCCAGCAACCAGGCTCCCACCAGGCTACTTCCATGGTAGTGCTGGCACCCGGGCAGAGTACAGCTGGTCTCTGCCCACCTCGCAACCCACCAATTCAGCGTACCAGTCCCCCACACAGCTGTGGTGAGGCACCTGGACATGGACAAGTTTTCCCCGTACTCAGGTGTAGTAACCATTTATTGTGGGTGGGCTGTACTACTAATTGTGTTTTATGGGTGGGTTGCTGGACTAACCAGGGCACTGACCGGCAGGAGGTCAGATACCCTGTTAGTCTGTTTGGAAAAGGGGAGAGATGTGACAAAACCAATCTCGCCACTGTACATTGGAGGGCCTGTTATGGAACATTCTTTGGGCTGGAGGTACATGGGCTTAAGGATACCCAGAGACTGCATGGAAATATGGAATTTTATATGCTGGACACCCCATGTACTTTCATACCTCTGTCTTATGTCTATGTCACCCTGTATCCATAAATACAGGATGGGTACAGGGTGTGAGTGCCCCTTGTGGGAGCAATTGTGACTCTATAAGCAAAGTGGGCATAAAAGACTTTATAGCTAATAAGAACTGTTCCTATATTCTGTAATAAGATGTATTCTATGTATGTTTAAGATCTGATTGTGTCTCAGGAGTCTGTCTGGGTAAACTGATTGTGTCATTGTGTGATTATGTTAACTAGACTGCCCAACATCAGATTGTCTGAGTAAACGTTCTTCCCTAGTTAATTAACTTAATATGTTAATCTGTTTTACCTGTGAATAGACAATTGTTTGATGCATTGTTCATATGTTTGCTTTACTGTTAAACCAATGCCCTTTGTAACCTGAAGCCAGGGTGTATAAATCTGTGTGCTGCCTTCAAATAAAGCATATATTCTGTTTAAACCTGAAAACTGGCTGGTTTGTGAATTGCTGATTCCCTATGCAGGACGTTGTTCCCTGGTATTAACCCTTGGTACACTGTTGGTACCGTAACAATAACTGAGGCAATTTAATGAAGTCCAAGAACCCACTAACTATATTCTCTGGATACTTACCTTGCTGGGAGTATAATTTAGAATAATATTCTTTGAATGCAACAGCTATTGCCTCAGGTGAGGGGATAATTTTATCCCTCTGTTTAACCCCTTAAGGATCGGGCATTTCAGACAAAAACTTCCCCAAAAGACCAGAGCATTTTTAGCATTTTTTGCCACTACTGTTAAAAAGAAATTGAGCCTTTTTTATATTTACCTATAAAAACTATATATATATATATATATATATATATATATATATATATATATATATATAAATATATATATATATTAATATTAGTAGGCAACCCAAGGTATTGATCTAGGCCCATTTTGGTATATTTCATGCTACCATTTCACCGCCAAATGCGATCAAATTAAAAAAAATCGTTAACTTTTTCACAATTTTGGGTTTCTCACTAAAATTATTTACAAACAGCTTGTGCAATCATGGCAAAATGGTTGTAAATGCTTATCTGGGATCCCCTTTGTTCAGAAATAGCAGACATATATGACTTTGGCATTGCTTTTTGGTAATTAGAAGGCCGCTAAATGCCGCTGCCCACCACACTTGTATTATGCCCATCAGTGAAGGTGTTAATTAGGTAGCTTGTATGCTTAATTTTAGCTTTAGTGTAGAGATCAGCCTCCCATCTGACATATCCCACCCCCTTATCCCTCCATGACCCCCCTCAAACAGCTCTCTTCCCTCCCCCACTTTACAATTGTAACCGCCATCTTAAGTACTGGCAGAAGGTCTGTCAGTATGAAAATAAAATCCTTTTTTTAAAATATATATTTGCTGCAGTGTAGGTTCCCCCCTAACCCACCAACCTCCATGATCCCCCCAAAAAAGCTCTCTAACCCACCCCCTCTACCTATTTGCCACCATACTAGGTACTGGCAGTTGTCTGCCAGGTCTCATTTGCTTCAAAATTGGCTAATTTTCATAAAAAAAGCCCAGGACTGCAGTGACGTACAGGGTTCATTGCTGTACCTTAAGGGCATAACGACCAGCATCGTACAGGGTACAGCACTGGTCATTCAGGGGTAAAGAGCCGCTTCATTGCATTGTCAAGAGCAAGTCCTGAGTCATTAAGTCTTTCACAAATAGGGGCCCATTCATCAAGCTCCAAATGGAGCTTGTGGGCCCGTGTTTCTGGCGAGTCTTCAGACTCACCAGAAATAGCAGTTATGAAGCAGCGGTCTAAAGACCGCTGCTCCATAACCCTGCCCGTCTGCTCTGAGCTGGCAGACAGGAATCACTGGAATTCAACCCAATAGAGTACGATCGGGTTGACACCACCTGCTGGCGGCCCATTGGCCGCGAGTCTGCAGGGGGCGGCGTTGCACCAGCAGCTCTTGTGAGCTGCTGGTACAATGCTGAATACGGAGAGCGTATTGCTCTCTGCATTCAGCGAGGTCTTGCGAACCTGATCCGCACTGTTGGATCAGGTCCGCAAGACCTTTGATAAATAGGCCCCATAGGGTTCAGAGCCAATTTGAAGTCTCCTCCTATGATAATGTTTGCACCTACAAATGGGACAAGATATTGCATTAAACGATTGCAAAAACCAAGATGTTTCTGGTTAGGAGTATAGATGTTGCAGAAAATATAATTGTCCTTTAACTCTGGTCTTTAATATTAAAAATGTACCCTCAGGGTCTTTATGGGCATGCAGAATGTCCACAGCTAAACACTTTCCAAATAATATTGCAACACCCCTGCTGGAGCTATTATGAGGGGCATAGGCAATTGTACTCACCCAATTTATTTTGAGTTTATAGTGCTCTGAGTCAGTTAAATGTGTCTCTTGAATAAATGCTATTTTGGCGTTTAGCCTACTTAAATTAGTGAGTATCAATTTTCTTTTGATGGGAGATTTAATACTTCCCATATTCCATGTTAATATTTTAAAGGACATTTGAAACAATTTTAAGGAAAAGTCCCTCATTAGTGTGTGGGAGCTGAGGAGAGGCCCGGGAAGGAGGGGAGGGGAGATGAAAGGGGGATTTTTTTTTATTTAGGGCCAGATTACGAGTGGAGCGCTAACAGTTCCTTACTAGCGAAGGGGTTTATTGCGGGTGTTTGAGCACGTCAGATTTAATGATCGTATTACAAGTTAAAAGTAAACATGATCACTTGAGCGCTATTGCGATTTATACAAGAATGATTATGCATCCTTGGAGCTCTGGTTATCTGTTTCGCGAAACAAAAAAGTATCACAAAACACATCAATAATACATTACAGTACAGTCACACTCATTATAACACCATCTAATACAAATTATTAAAACAAAAATACAATTTCTCGCTATTAGCATAGCCAAGGTTAGTATATTATACAAATTTTTATGGCCATAATCCCAACAAAAAACAAATCTATTCTAGATCTAATGTAAGTTCAATGCAATTGTCAGATTTAACAAAGTGTTTAACTATGTATTAACTATAAATATTTCAGATTCCAATGTTCTTTACACAAAGAAATATGTTCTAAGTATTTATAAATAGATATTATTTATATATATATATATATATCAATATTTATAGGTACAGTATATAGGATATATACTTCTGCTCTGCGAAGAACATAAAAATGTGAAATATTCATATTTTCATTTCGGGTTAGCGCACTTGAGAAAATGTGATTGGGTTTACGCACAAGAAGGGTGTTAGTTTTTTTCCACTTTTTTTCTCCATTGACTTATATGAGGGAATACGTTAAAGCGATCACAATATTCTAAGTTCGTCATTTTGCATGCATCAGGTTAGCAAGCGAGCAAAAAACCTTTTACTTTCAACTTGTAATACGTATGCAACATGATGCATACAAAAAGCTTATTTCTAGCAATGTTAATGAGCGAGTGGGAGCGATAAATAGGGCTCTACTTGTAATCTAGTCCTAAAATTGTAACACATTCGGGTTAGTGCACATGAAAACTTTGTGATCTTAAGGTGCATGATTGAAATATGAAATATAAAATATTAAAACATTTTTTTTTTCTTTTTAAATCTTAAAAATTATTAAACATACTGTAAAATATTCTATTTAATACATATAATATATCTTTATATTTGAAAGTATGTTTAATAATTTTTAATAATTTTTATTTTTTCAATATTTAATTTTTCAATAACTAGTCTTAAGATTACTTTAAGTTTTCATGTGCGCTAACCTGATGTCGTTAAAATATAAATTGTGAACCGCAATGCGCATTGCTCATTTGTACATTTCTACGTTCTTAACATAGAAAATATATTTTTTATGAAATATATATATATATAATTTTATATATATATATATATATATATATATATATATATATATATATATATATATATACATACATGTACATACATGTACACGTATATATATTTATAAATATATATATATCATTTAAAATACATATCTTTACCTATATATCTATAGAAGTGTGTGTATATATATATATATATATATATATATATATATATATATATATATATACTGTAGGTATAGGTATAAGTAGATTTATTATATAAGTATTCACCCATAAAAAGGACAGTATCCTGTAAGTGAAAAACATTTGAAAGGGAAATATATGCAGTACATATATAGTAAAACACATATGTAGCCGCATCTAATCACACACATACATCTATATATATATATATATATATATATATATATATATTGCTCTTTTTACATATGGAAGGTTTGTGGCAACCATGTGTTGAGCAAGTCTATCGGAGCCATGTTTTAAACTTATATACACATGTAAACTCTTTAATACACATGGATGCACACACACACTTGTATGCAAAAAAGATTACAACTTGCTGAAGGCTCAGATGATGGTTAGTATTTTTTAGCAAAAAAGTATTCTTTAATAAAAGGGATATAAAATTAAACTTGAGCTGCCAGTCTGTAACAATATGAAGTAAGGATGCCCAATTATAAAGTTTAAAATTGGGTAGACCCAGTCCCCTTGTGAATATGGAATGAATAGTGTTCTTGTTGCGATACGAGGCTTTCCACCTTTTCAAATACATTTTCTGACTGCACAGGTGAGGCGTTTTATGTCTTGTTTTGTAAGAAGGAAGGGAAGCATCAATAGGGGATATAACATTTTTGGAAGGATAGACATTTTATTAAGATTAATTCTCCCAGTGAGCGAGAGTAGCAGAAGTTTCCAACTATTTGTCTGTGAAATCAGCTTCTCACATTGAGTGGAAATATTTATATTATATAAATGGTAGGAGTTAGAGAAGAGTTGAATGCCTAGATGCGTGAGAGAAGTGGTGACCTCTTTGAAAGGGTAAGACACATGAGAATCACATGGTTTATGCAGCCACAAAAGTTCAGACTTTGACATATTGACCTTGTAGCCTGATAATCTACTAAACATATTAATTGAGTCTAAAATAATAGGTTGTGATGGTTGTTCCACAAACAACATCAGGTCATCTGCATAAAGGGCTAAAGGAAATGAAGTACCAGTC
This sequence comes from Bombina bombina, assembly GCF_027579735.1. NCBI lineage: Eukaryota > Metazoa > Chordata > Amphibia > Anura > Bombinatoridae > Bombina > Bombina bombina. Next base: position 955,877,017 of record NC_069500.1, read on the forward strand.
AACTTTATGACTGGGAAGACTTGCCGAAGCTTCACTGCCAGTGATTCCAATGCCAAGTTGAAAAGAAGTGGTCACCAGGGTGCCCCTTTGAAGTGTTATACCATTGGAGAACACACCATTCACTAAAACCAAAGCTGTAGGATTAAAAAAAAAAGTGGTTGAATGAAGTTTAGAAAGGATCCATTAAAGTTAAATCAACTCATGCCCCTTGTTTCCGGTGAGTCTTCAGGCAGAAGTTATGAAGAGGCGATAAATAAGGCTCTTGTAATCTAGTGCTTAGATTTTAACACATTCGGGTTAGTGCACATGAAAATTTTGTAATCTTAAGGTGCATGATTGAAATCTGAAATATAAAATATTAAAACAATTAAAAAAAAATCTTAAAAATTATTAAACATACTGTAAAATATTCTATTTAATACATCTATCTATATATTTAAAAAAGTATGTTTAAGAATTTTTAATATTTTTTATTTTTTCAATATTTTATTTTTCAATAACTAGTTTTAAGATTACTAAGTTTTCATGTGCGCTAACCTGATGTCGTTAAAATATAAATTGTGAACTGCAATGCGCATTACTCATATTGTGCATTTCTATGTTCTTTACATAGAAGATATATATTTTATTATGAAATATATATTTCTCTCTCTCTCTCTCTCTCTGTATATATATATATATATATATATATATATATATATATATATATATATATATATATATATATATATATAGAACCAGGATGAGCACTCTCACTTCAATCATCAGCAGCCAGGGTGCTAGTGGGTAATGAATATTAATAGCAAAAACTTGCACTCACTGGACTTTTTTAACACCAAACATTTAATGTAACGTTTCGGAGACAAAGTATCCCCTTCCTCAGACGAAGACTTTGTCTCCGAAACGTTACATTAAATGTTTGGTGTTAAAAAAGTCCAGTGAGTGCAAGTTTTTGCTATTAATATATATATATATATATCTATATATATATCTATATATATATATATATATATATATATATATATATACAGGGAGTGCAGAATTATTAGGCAAATGAGTATTTTGACCACATCATCCTCTTTATGCATGTTGTCTTACTCCAAGCTGTATAGGCTCGAAAGCCTACTACCAATTAAGCATATTAGGTGATGTGCATCTCTGTAATGAGAAGGGGTGTGGTCTAATGACATCAACACCCTATATCAGGTGTGCATAATTATTAGGCAACTTCCTTTCCTTTGGCAAAATGGGTCAAAAGAAGTACTTGACAGGCTCAGAAAAGTCAAAAATAGTGAGATATCTTGCAGAGGGATGCAGCACTCTTAAAATTGCAAAGCTTCTGAAGCGTGATCATCGAACAATCAAGCGTTTCATTCAAAATAGTCAACAGGGTCGCAAGAAGCGTGTGGAAAAACCAAGGCGCAAAATAACTGCCCATGAACTGAGAAAAGTCAAGCGTGCAGCTGCCAAGATGCCACTTGCCACCAGTTTGGCCATATTTCAGAGCTGCAACATCACTGGAGTGCCCAAAAGCACAAGGTGTGCAATACTCAGAGACATGGCCAAGGTAAGAAAGGCTGAAAGACGACCACCACTGAACAAGACACACAAGCTGAAACGTCAAGACTGGGCCAAGAAATATCTCAAGACTGATTTTTCTAAGGTTTTATGGACTGATGAAATGAGAGTGAGTCTTGATGGGCCAGATGGATGGGCCCGTGGCTGGATTGATAAAGGGCAGAGAGCTCCAGTCCGACTCAGACGCCAGCAAGGTGGAGGTGGAGTACTGGTTTGGGCTGGTATCATCAAAGATGAGCTTGTGGGGCCTTTTCGGGTTGAGGATGGAGTCAAGCTCAACTCCCAGTCCTACTGCCAGTTTCTGGAAGACACCTTCTTCAAGCAGTGGGACAGGAAGAAGTCTGCATCCTTCAAGAAAAACATGATTTTGGTGGTTATATTGGCTTTTTATGTATCACTGGCAACATTGATGTTTGGCTCACTCTGATTGAATAGATACGATGTTCTATAAGTAGTGCTGTTGAATAACTCTATAGATTATAGACACAGTGATTAGAGTCCAGCATCACATATATTACCGCACGTAGTGAATTGGCTGCTTAGAGTCCTTTAGACTTAGCATTTATCTTATATACTTGATAATGCTGGACTACACAGTATGTGAGTAATTCTAGTAAGGGCATTCCCTCTAAGTGATCCTCTCCACAGCGTGTACCATCACCATGACTACCTGACACACAATACAGCGCGCAGCTGTTTGACGTCAGTACACATTGCCGGCTATGTGCGTCGCAGATACTCATCGTGGGGCCACGCTGTTCTCTCAGATTAGTTGTATTTACGGTGATGTTACGGATACACAAGAAAGAGAAGGAACAGGTATGCTTCCCTTGAGTTAACAAGTAGAAAGGGCTGCGATAGAATGCCTGGAACATATGAGCCGATGGTTGGATTCATAGCCGTATTACTATATCTGGTTTGTGTGTTATAGCACAGGATGAATTACCTGCTGTAACTTGCTAGTTCATTATTGTTGAAATGACTAGTATTCTTGATCCTATAACGCTGCTTACAGTATATTCTTAAATTAACGTTTAGAGATTTTCTGATTAGGTTATGCAATCAGCATTTATATTCAGATTATCCAGAAGGCTATTATTATGTACATAATTTAGTTCACATACACTTTGATATAGACACCGTTACACAGGTTCAGGGACACAATATGTGTTAGGGGACACTTAGGTATTCATCCATTTCACTCACTTTGAGAGCAGGAGAATGTATAGTTTTTCCCACGATACCTTTTAACACAACAATATGTTATATTTTATTACACTTGTGTTTTTGTTCACTTTATGTGGTAATTGGTATAGTATGCTTTATATCAGTTTGTTTCCACATACTTTAATATAATTTTTAATATGTTGCAATATACCTATATGTGAACATTATATAGTTTGTTGAACAGCATTAATTCACATGAGTAACACTCATCACATGACTATAATGTTTTTGAGGATCACCATGACAACTGTTTTGGCGCAATTTTCACTGGGAGGGGTTAGTTTGGCTTTATAAGTTCAGTCACTTTTAGTTTGTCTTTGTCTGAGGAAGGGGAGTGTGTCCCCGAAACGTCACAATTATTAAAGTTATTTTGAAGAAAAAGACCAGTGAGTGCCTTCCTTTACTGTGTATATATATATATATATATATATATATATATATATATATATATATATATATATATATATGATAATATTCATATAAAATACATATCTTTACCTATTTATCTATAGTATATATATATACAGTTGTATGCAAAAGTTTAGGCACCCCTGACAATTTCCATGATTTTCATTTATAAATAATTGGATGTTTGGATCAGCAATTTCATTTTGATCTATCAAATAACTGAAGGACACAGTAATATTTCAGTAGTGAAATGAGGTTTATTGGATTAACAGAAAATGTGCAATATGCATAAAAACCAAATTAGACAGGTGCATACATTTGGGCACCCCATCAGAAATATTGCATCAATATTTAGTAGAGCCTCCTTTAGCAGAAGTAACAGCCTCTAGACACTTTCTATAGCCTGTTATGAGTATCTGGATTCTGGATAAAGGTATTTTGGACCATTCCTCCTTGCAAAACATCTCCAGTTCAGTTTGGTTTGATGGTTGATGAGCATGGACAGCCCGCTTCAAATCACCCCACAGATTGTCAATGATATTCAGGTCTGGGGACTGGGATGGCTATTCCAGAACATTGTACTTGTTCCTCTGCATAAATGCCAGAGTAGATTTTGAGCAGTGTTTTGGGTCGTTGTCTTGTTGAAATATTCAGCCACGGCGTAACTTCAACTTTGTGACTGACTCCTCAACATTATTCTCAAGCATCTGCTGATATTGCGTGGAATCCATGCGACCCTCAACTTTAATAAGATTCAAAGTACCGGCACTGGCCACACAGCCCCACAGCATGATGGAACATCCACCAAATTTTACTGTGGGTAGCAAGTTTTTGTCTTGGAACGCTGTGTTCTTTTGCCGCCATGCATAACAACCCTTGTTATGACCAAATAACTCAATCTTTGTTTCATCAGTCCACAGCACCTTCTTCCAAAATGAAGCTGGCTTGTCCAAATGTGCATTTGCATACCTCAAGCGACTCTGTTTGTGGCGTGTGTGCAGAAAAGGCCTCTTCTGCATCACTCTCCCATACAGCTTCTCCTTGTGCAAAGTGTGCTGAATTGTTGAATGATGCACAGTGACACCATCTGCAGCAAGATGATGTTGTAGGTCTTTGCAGGTGGTCTGTGGGCTGTTTTTGACCGTTCTCACCATCCTTTGCCTTTGCCTCTCCGATATTTTACTTGTTTTGCCACTTCTAGTCTTAACAAGAACTGTGCCTGTGGTCTTCCATTTCCTCACTATGTTTCTCACAGTGGACACTGACAACTTAAATCTATGTGATAGCTTTTTTTAGCCTTCCCCTAAACCATAATGTTGAGCAATCATTGTTTTCAGGTCATTTGAGAGTTGTTTTGAGGCCCCCATGTTGCCACTCTTCAGAGGAGAGTCAAAGAGAACAACAACTTGCAATTGGCCACCTTAAATACCTTTTCTCATGATTGGATACACCTGTCTATGAAGTTCAATGCTTAATGGGCTCACCAAACCAATTGTGTGTTCCAATTAATCAGTGCTAGGTAGTTACAGGTATTTAAATCAACAAAATGACAAGGGTACCCAAATGTATGCACCTGTCTAATCTTGTTTTGATGCATATTGCACATTTTCTGTTAATCCAATAAACCTCATTTCACTACTGAAATATTTATGTGTCCTTCAGTTATTTGATAGATCAAAATGAAATTGCTGATCCAAACACCCAATTAGTTATAAATGAAAATCATGGAAATTGTAAGGGGTGCCTAAACTTTTGCATACACTTGTATATACTGTAGTTATAGGTATAAATAGATAAATATGGAAATAAGTATTTACAATAAAATGGACAGTATCCTGTAAGTGAAAATTTTTTGAAAGGGAAATATATGCAGTACATATACAGTAAAACACATAAACACATATGTAGCCGCATCTAATCACACACACACACATATATATATATTGCACTTTTTACATATGGAAGGTGGCAACCATGTGTTGAGCTAGTCTATCGGAGCCATGTTTCCAACATATATACACATGTAAACTCTTTAATACACATGAATACACACACACACTTGTATGCAAAAAAGATTACAACTCGCTGAAGGCTCAGATGATGGTTAGTATTTTTCAGCAATAAAGAATTCTTTAATAAAAAGGATATGAAATTAGACTTGAGCTGCCAGTCTGTAAAAATATGAAGTAAGGATGCCCAATTATAAAGTTTAAAATTGGGTAGACCCAGTCCCCTTATGAATATGGAATGAATAGTGTTCTTGTTGCGATACGAGGCTTTCCACCTTTTCAAATACATTTTCTGACTGCACAGGTGAGGCGTTTTAAGTCTTGTTTTGTAAGAAGGAAGGGAAGCATCAATAGGGGATATAACATTGTTGGAAGGATAGACATTTTATTAAGAATAATTCTCCCAGTGTGCGAGAGTGGCAGAAGTTTACAACTATTTATCTGTGAAATCAGCTTCTCACATTGAGTGGAAATATTTATATTATATAAATGGTAGGGGTTAGAGCAGAGTTGAATACATACAGTAGATGCGTGAGAGAAGTGGTGATCTCTTTGAAAGGGTAAGACACATGAGAATCACATGGTTTATGCAGCCACAAAAGTTCAGACTTTGACATATTGACCTTGTAGCCTGATAATCTACTAAACATATTAATTGAGTCTAAAATAATAGGTTGTGATGGTTGTTCCACAAACAATATCAGGTCATCTGCATAAAGGGCTAAAGGAAATGAAGTACCAGTCAACTTTATGACTGGGAAGATGCTATATACATGTGATAGATACAAATTACATAGATCAATAGATGCAATATACATTTGATAGATACGAATTACATAGATCAATAGATGCAATATACATTTGATAGATACGAATTACATAGATAAAAAGATGCAATATACATTTGATAGATACAAATTACATAGATCAATAGATGCAATATACATTTGATAGATACGAATTACATAGATCAATACATGCAATATACATTTGATAGATACGAAGTACATAGATCAATAGATGCAATATACATTTGATAGTTACGATTGATAGTTAGATAGATTTGATAGATAAATAGATAGATTTGATAGATATATAATTTCCCAGACAGAGAATTACAAGACGTGCGGTCTGGGACCCATGGTAAGGTTCCCAGAGGCAGTTGCGGCACCAGGGGACGTGTTTATGGCATGGATTTTCGGAACCGGGAGATGGAAAAAGATGCTTGGTCGGTCCTCCTGCTTCAAATTTGGGGCACTGCGCGTGCAATCTATTGTGCCACCAGATATGAGTGGTGTGTTAAGTAGTACTATTCTGATCAGTTTAATACCTGTTACTCCCCCTATCGGGGGAGGTGTATATGTCATGGATTTTCGGAACCGGGAGATGAAAAAAGATGCTTGGTCGGTTCTCCTATTTCAAATTTGGCCGAAACACAAGTGGCTGTCACAAAACAGTCCGGCCAAGAGATAGATAGATTTGATAGATAGATACATAGATTACATTGATCAATAGATGCAATATACATTTGATAGATACGAATTACATAGATCAATAGATGCACTATACATTTGATAGATACAAATTACATAGATCAATAGATGCAATATACATTTGATAGATACGAATTACATAGATCAACAGATGCAATATACATTTGATAGATACGAATTACATAGATCAATAGATGCAATATACATTTGATAGATACAAATTACATAGATCAATAGATGCAATATACATTTGATAGATACGAATTACATAGATCAACAGATGCAATATACATTTGATAGATACGAATTACAAAGATCAATAGATGCAATATACATTTGATATATACAAATTACATAGATCAATAGATGCAATATACATTTGATAGATACAAATTACATAGATCAATAGATGCAATATACATTTGATAGATACGAATTACATAGATCAACAGATGCAATATACATTTGATAGATACGAATTACAAAGATCAATAGATGCAATATACATTTGATAGATACAAATTACATAGATCAATAGATGCAATATACATTTGATAGATACAAATTATATAGATCAATAGATGCAATATACATTTAATAGATACGAATTACATAGATCAATAGATGCAACATACATTTGATAGATACGAATTACATAGATCAATAGATGCAATATACATTTGATAGATACAAATTACATAGATCAATAGATGCAATATACATTTGATAGATACGAATTACATAGATCAATAGATGCAATATACATTTGATAGATACGAAGTACATAGATCAATAGATGCAATATACATTTGATAGATACGAATTACATAGATCAATAGATGCAATATACATTTGATAGATACGAATTACATAGATCAATAGATGCAATATACATTTGATAGATACGAATTACATAGAACAATAGATGCAATATACATTTGATAGATACGATTGATAGTTAGATAGATTTGATAGATAAATAGATAGATTTGATAGATATATAATTTCCCAGACAGAGAATTACAAGACGTGCGGTCTGTGACCCATGGTAAGGTTCCCAGAAGCAGTTGCGGCGCCAGGGGACGTGTATATGGCATGGATTTTCGGAACCGGGAGATGGAAAAAGATGCTTGGTCGGTCCTCCTGCTTCAAATTTGGGGCACTGCGCATGCAATCTATTGTGCCACCAGATATGAGTGGTGTGTTAAGTAGTACTATTCTGATCAGTTTAATACCTGTTACTCCCCCTATCGGTGGAGGTGTATATGGATTTTCGGAATCGGGAGATGGAAAAAGATGCTTGGTCGGTCCTCCTACTTCAAATTTGGCCGAAACACAAGTGGCTGTCACAAAACAGTCCGGCCACGAGATAGATAGATTTCATAGATAGATACATAGATTACATAGATCAATAGATGCAATATACATTTGATAGATACAAATTACATAGATTAATGCATGCAATATACATTTGATAGATACAAATTACATTGATCAATAGATGCAATATACATTTGATAGATACGAATTACATAGATCAATAGATGCACTAAACATTTGATAGATACGAATTACATAGATCAATAGATGCACTATACATTTGATAGATACGAATTACATAGATCAATAGATGCAATATACATTTGATAGATACAAATTACATAGATCAACAGATGCAATATACATTTAATAGATACGAATTGCATAGATCAATAGATGCAATATACATTTGATAGATACGAATTACATAGATTAATAGATGCAATATACATTTGATAGATACGAATTACATTGATCAATAGATGCAATATACATTTGATAGATGCGAATTACATAGATCAATAGATGCACTATACATTTGATAGATACGAATTACATAGATCAATAGATGCACTATACATTTGATAGATACGAATTACATAGATCAATAGATGCAATATACATTTGATAGATACGAATTACATAGATCAACAGATGCAAAATACATTTGATAGATACGAATTACATAGATCAATAGATGCAATATACATTTTGATAGATACAAATTACATAGATCAATAGATGCAATATACATTTGATAGATACGAATTACATAGATCAATAGAGGCAATATACATTTGATAGATACGAATTACATAGATCAATAGATGCAATATACATTTGATAGATACGAATTACATAGATCAATAGATGCAATATACATTTGATAGATACAAATTACATAGATAAATAGATGCAATATATATTTGATAGATACGAATTACATAGATCAATAGATGCAATATACATTTGATAGATACAAATTACATAGATAAATAGATGCAATATACATTTGATAGATACGAATTACATAGATCAATAGATGTAATATACATTTGATAGATATGAATTACATAGATCAATAGATGCAATATACATTTGATAGATACAAATTACATAGATAAATAGATGCAATATACATTTGATAGATACGAATTACATAGATCAATAGATGCAATATACATTTGATAGATACGAATTACATAGATCAATAGATGCAATATACATTTGATAGATATGAATTACATAGATCAACAGATGCAATATACATTTGATAGATACGAATTACATAGATCAATAGATGCACTATACAATTGATAGATACGAATTACATAGATCAATAGATGCACTATACAATTGATAGATACGAATTACATAGATCAATAGATGCACTATACATTTGATAGATACAAATTACATAGATCAATAGATGCACTATACATTTGATAGATACGAATTACATAGATCAATAGATGCAATATAAATTTGATAGATACGAATTACATAGATCAACAGATGCAATATACATTTGATAGATATGAATTACATAGATCAACAGATGCAATATACATTTGATAGATACGAATTACATAGATCAACAGATGCAATATACATTTGATAGATACGAATTACATAGATCAATAGATGCACTATACATTTGATAGATACGAATTACATAGATCAATAGATGCAATATAAATTTGATAGATACGAATTACATAGATCAATAGATGCAATATACATTTGATAGATATGAATTACATAGATCAACAGATGCAATATACATTTGATAGATACGAATTACATAGATCAACAGATGCAATATACATTTGATAGATACTAATTACATAGATCAATAGATGCACTATACAATTGATAGATACGAATTACATAGATCAATAGATGCACTATACATTTGATAGATACAAATTACATAGATCAATAGATGCACTATACATTTGATAGATACGAATTACATAGATCAATAGATGCAATATAAATTTGATAGATACGAATTACATAGATCAACAGATGCAATATACATTTGATAGATACGAATTACATAGATCAATAGATGCAATGTACATTTGATAGATACGAATTACATAGATCAATAGATGCAATATAATATACATTTGATAGATACGAATTACATAGATCAATAGATGCAATATACATTTGATAGATACGAATTACATAGATCAATAGATGCAATATACATTTGATAGATACAAATTACATAGATCAATAGATGCAATATACATTTGATAGATACGAATTACATAGATCAATAGATTCAATATACATTTGATAGATATGAATTACATAGATCAACAGATGCAATATACATTTGATAGATACGAATTACATAGATCAATAGATGCAATATACATTTGATAGATACGAATTACATAGATCAACAGATGTAATATACATTTGATAGATACGAATTACATAGATCAATAGATGCAATATACATTTGATAGATACGAATTACATAGATCAATAGATGCAATATACATTTGATAGATACAAATTACATAGATCAATAGATGCAATATACATTTGATAGATACGAATTACATAGAACAATAGATGCAATATATATTTGATAGATACGATTTATAGTTAGATAGATTTGATAGATAAAGAGATAGATTTGATAGATATATAATTTCCCAGACAGAGAATTACAAGACGTGTGGGCTGGGACCCATGGTAAGGTTCCCAGAGGCAGTTGTGGCGCCAGGGGACGTGTATATGGCATGGATTTTAGGAACCGGGAGATGGAAAAAGATGCTTGGTCGGTCCTCCTGCTTCAAATTTGGGGCACTGCGCGTGCAATCTATTGTGCCATCAGATATGAGTGGTGTGTTAAATAGTACTATTCTTAGCAGTTTAATACCTGTTTCTCCCCCTATCGGGGGAGGTGTATATGGCATGGATTTTAGGAACCGGGAGATGGAAAAAGATGGTTGGTCGGTCCTCCTACTTCAAATTTGGCCGAAACACAAGTGGCTGTCACAAAACAGTCCGACCATGAGATAGTTAGATTTGATAGATAGATACATAGATTACATAGATCAATAGATGCAATATACATATGATTGATAGAAATTACATAGATCATTAGATGCAATATACATTTGATAGATATGAATTACATAGATCAATAGATGCAATATACATATAATAGATGCGAATTACATAGATCAATAGATGCAATATACCTTTGATAGATATGAAATACATAGATCAATAGATGCAATATACATTTGATAGATACGAATTACATAGATCAATAGATGCAATATACATATGATAGATACGAATTACATAGATCAATAGATGCAATATACATTTGATAGATACGAATTACATAGATCAATAGATGCAATATACATTTGATTGATACAAATTACATAGATCAATAGATGCAATATACATTTGATAGATACGAATTACATAGATCAATAGATGCAATATACATTTGATAGATACAAATTACATAGATCAATAGATGCAATATACATTTGATAGATACGAATTACATAGATCAATAGATGCAATATACATTTGATAGATATGAATTACATAGATCAACAGATGCAATATACATTTGATAGATACGAATTACATAGATCAATAGATGCACTATACATTTGATAGATACGAATTACATAGATCAATAGATGCACTATACATTTGATAGATACGAATTACATAGATCAATAGATGCAATATACATTTGATAGATACGAATTACATAGATCAATAGATGCAATATACATATGATAGATACGAATTACATAGATCAATAGATGCAATATACATTTGATAGATACGAAATACATAGATCAATAGATGCAATATACATTTGATAGATACGAATTACATAGATCAATAGATGCAATATACATATGATAGATACAAATTACATAGATCAATAGATGCAATATACATTTGATAGATACGAATTACATAGATCAATAGATGCAATATACATTTGATAGATACAAATTACATAGATCAATAGATGCCATATACATTTGATAGATACGAATTACATAGATCAATAGATGCAATATACATTTGATAGATACAAAATACATAGATCAATAGATGCAATATACATTTGATAGATACGAATTACATAGATCAATAGATGCAATATACATTTGATAGATACGAATTACATAGATCAATAGATGCAATATATATTTGATAGATACGAATTACATAGATCAATAGATGCAATATACATTTGATAGATACGAATTACATAGATCAATAGATGCAATATATACATTTGATAGATACGAATTACATAGATCAATAGATGCAATATACATTTGATAGATACGAATTACATAGATCAATAGATGCAATATACATTTGATAGATACGATTGATAGTTAGATAGATTTGATAGATAAATAGATAGTTTTGATAGATATATAATTTCCAAGACAGAGAATTACAAGACGTGCGGTCTGGGACCCATGGTAAGGTTACTTCCTTTTGCAGAATCGAGTACAGGTTGTGGTCCGGGATTGCCTTTTGTGCAAAGAAATTGTGGCAGGGTACCTTCCACTGCGGTGTCCCCTATCAGGGGAAGTGTATATGGCATGGATTTTATGAACCGGGAGATGGAAAAAGATGCTTGGACACCCAGTACAGGTCGTTCTCCTTCAGCCTTTTTATACGAGGGTCCCCGACCCTCAACAGGCACGACAGCATGAAAGACCCCATATGCCATGACTTTTTTTGCACAATCGAGTACAGGTATGGCATCGGTTTTAGGAACCCAGAGATAATTTTTAGGAACCGGGAGATGGAAAAAGATGCTAGGACACCCAGCAAAGGTCGTTCTCCTTCAGCTTTTTTATACGAGGGTCCCCGACCCTCAACAGGCACGACAGCATGAAAGACCCCATGTGCCATGACTTCCTTTTGCACAATCGAGTACAGGTATGGCATCGATTTTAGGAACCCGGAGATAATTTTTAGGAACCGGGAGATGGAAAAAGATGCTTGGACACCCAGTACAGGTCGTTCTCCTTCAGCCTTTTTATACGAGGGTCCCGACCCTCAACAGGCACCACAGCATGAAAGACCCCATATGCCATGACTTCCTTTTGCACAATCGAGTATAGGTATGGCATCGATTTTAGGAACCCGGAGATAATTTTTAGGAACCGGGAGATGGAAAAAGATGCTTGGACACCCAGTACAGGTCGTTCTCCTTCAGCATTTTTATACGAGGGTCCCCGACCCTCAACAGGCCAGACAGTTTGAAAGACCCCATATGCCATGACTTCCTTTTGCACAATCGAGTACAGGTATGGCATAGATTTTAGGAACCCGGAGATGATTTTAGGAACCGGGAGATGGAAAAAGATGCTTGGTCGGTCCTCCTACTTCAAATTTGGGGCACTGCGCGTGCAATCTATTGTGCTACCAGATATGAGTGGTGTGTTAAGTAGTACTATTCTTAGCAGTTTAATCCCTGTTATGTGCCTTTTTTTTGGTTTTGGTTTTGAAGCCACAGTGCAGCACCAGAGGCCAGAAAAATTAGGCATGTATACATGCCTGAAAAATTAGGTATTGTTGCAGCCGCTGCTGTAGCAGCGGCCAGTAAAATTGATGTTTGTTTGACAGTTAGAAAGTGCCCTAAAACATTGTGGCTTGAACCCTAGTTGTTGCCGGATAAGTCACGCAAGTCATCCGGCATTCGAAGATAAAATACAGCAGCATGTGGACCATTTTTAGCCCAAGGCAGCTCATCTCATCAGGACTTTTTTACTCAAATGTATCGCCCAATGTCAGTCCCTTCGGGATCCATCCCTCATTCATTTTAATAAAGGTGAGGTAATCAAGACTTTTTTGACCTAGGCGACTTTTCTTCTCAGTGACAATACCTCCTGCTGCACTGAAGGTCCTTTCTGACAGGACACTTGAAGCGGGGCAGGCCAGAAGTTCGATTGCAAATTGGGATAGCTCAGGCCACAGGTCAAGCCTGCACACCCAGTAGTCAAGGGGTTCATCGCTCCTCAGAGTGTCGAGATCTGCAGTTAAGGCGAGGTAGACTGCTACCTGTCGGTTGAGTCGTTCTCTGAGGCTGGATCCCGAAGGGCTGTGGCGATGCATAGGAGTTAAAAAGGTCCGCATGTCCTCCATCAACAACACGTATGGAAAGCATCCTGTCCTTGCCGGCATGGTCGTGGGAGGAGGAGGATTACTTTCAGCTCTTCCCCTGTTAGATTCCCGTTGTGCTGTGACATGACACTTATACGCTGTGGAAAGTATACTTTTTAATTTATTTTTGAACTGCTCCATCCTTTCCGACTTGCGGGAATTCGGTAACATTTCAGTCACTTTATGCTTATACCGGGGGTCTAGTAGTGTGGACACCCAGTACAGTTCGTTCTCCTTCAGCTTTTTTATACGAGTGTCACTCAACAGGCACGACAGCATGAAAGACTCCATTTGCACAAGGTTGGATGCCGAGCTACTCATGTCCCGTTCCTCGTCCTCACTGATCTCACTGAAGGTATCTTCTTCCCCCCAGCCACGTACAACACCACAGTTACCAGATAGGTGACAACGAGCACCCTGGGATGCCTGTTGTGCTTGGTCTTCCTCCTCCTCCTCAAAACCACATTCCTCCTCTGACTCCTCTTTCTCACAATCCTCTTCCTGCGTTGCCGCTGGTCCAGCAAGCGATGCTGATAAGGCTGTTTCTGGTGGTGATAATGACCACAACTCTTCCTCTTCCTCTTCACGCTCATCTACGGCCTGATCCAGCACTCTTCGCAGGGCATGCTCCAGGAAGAAAACAAATGGTATGATGTCGCTGATGGTGCCTTCGGTGCGACTGACTAGGTTTGTCTCCTCCTCAAAAGGATGCATGAGCCTACAGGCATTGCGCATGAGCGTCCAGTAACGTGGCAAAAAAATTCCCAGCTCCCCAGAGGCTGTCCTAGCACCCCGGTCATACAAATACTCGTTAACGGCTTTTTCTTGTTGGAGCAGGCGGTCGAACATTAGGAGTGTTGAATTCCAACGTGTCGGGCTGTCGCAAATCAAGCACCTCACTGGCAGGTTGTTTCGCCGCTGGATATCTGTCAAGTGCGCCATGGCCGTGTAGGAACACCTGAAATGGCCACACACCTTCCTGGCCTGCTTCAGGATGTCCTGTAAGCCTGGGTACTTATGCACAAAGCGTTGTACAATCAGATTACACACATGTGCCATGCACAGCACATGTGTCAACTTGCCCAATTTCAATGCCGCCACCAAATTACTTCCGTTGTCAGAAACCACTTTGCCGATCTCCAGTTGGTGCGGAGTCAGCCACTGATCTACCTGTGCGTTTAGGGCAGACAGGAGTGCTGCTGCGGTGTGACTCTCTGCTTTCAGGCAAGTCAACCCCAAGACGGCATGACACTGCCGTATCCGGGATGTGGAATAGTACCTGGGGAGCTGGGGGGGGTGCCGTTGATATGGAGCAAGACACAGCAGCGGAAGAGGACTCAGCCGAGGAAGAGGTTATGGAAGAGGATGGAGTAGGAGGAGTAGAGAAGGTACGTAAGAAAAAAGAAAATACCCAGGAGCGCTAACAAAAAGCTGAAGTGTAACTGTATTGGATAGTATCTTAAAAACAGGACCAAATAAAACTCTAAAATATAATAAATTTATTACAGAGAGAATGGAAACCGACAACTAAGGTAAAGCAGCAAGATATAATATAATATTAAAATAAATTATTATTTATTGATATCAGGTAGAGAGAACTGAAAAAGATGTAACTGCAGACAAACGCAGAAGATTAACCACAGATGTCTATTTAAACAGTACAAATTTTATCAATAAACTCAACAATAAAAACTAACAAAATAATGTAGTAAATGCAATGACACAAAAAACACAATTAAGTTCGACCTTAAAAGTAATAAAAAAAAACAAAATTCATAAAACAATTCATAAAAAACAATTCATAAAAAACATTTCATAAACAACATTTCATAAAAGAAACCGCTTCATATAGCTTAGCGGTGCAGTCAAGGTGAATGTGAGTGCAAAAATAGTACAAAAATAAACAAAAGTTCTAAACAAGTTAATAGCATAGAAAAAAACAGATACTGGATTAAAAAGCTGATAACAAATACGCAAGGACAGATGTTACAAAGTCAGTATGAGTCCAGTGTCCGTAAACAGGAGCGTAATCCTCAACACTGTTTGTGAATAATAATGTTCGTTGAGATTTCTAAGATGTATGTAGATTCCTCCTAGTAGAAGAGAAAATCTTCTTAGTGCAATAACACAAGCCGTTTAAAATAACGAACAATCTGTACTCACAGTATTAGACTGCTCTGATCTGCATAGAGGTTCTGCACAATGGAAACCAGCTGATGTCCCGTATATGTCCGTCCGTTAGTGCAAAACTAGACTGAATGTCCAAAAACAAGGTGCAAAAAACACCTTGCTAATAAGTCTCTGAGAGTGCAAGAAAGTACCACAATAAATAGAAGCATGTGTCTCTAATCGCTAGCTAACTGAATACACACTGCTCAATTCGGCAATGAGGACAACTTGCCGTTTAAACACACAGATTTAAAAGAAAAGTCACGTTTCTACCCAAAACACATAAAAGGAGGGTCAATAGAAACATTTGAAAAATTAATCACCAAAGATATTGAGGATTTAGAAATAAAAAGAACAGGGAATAAAAGATTGAATATAACAAAAGCGCAATTATCTGATATAAAAGAACTTGAACGCAATAATACAATTATAGTCAAGCCAGCAGATAAAGGGGATAGTTCTTATGGATAGAGATCAGTATTTTAATATGTGTTACACTCTACTTAATGATAGAGAAACATATGAAGTTTTAAATAAGGATCCAACTGACGATTTTCTAAGAGATCTGAAAACGCTAGTGAATGGAGCAAATTAATTGGGTATTTTAACTGATAAAGAAAATGGTTACCTCATCCCAAAAAATCAAAAAATTCCACTTTTATATTGTCTCCCAAAAATTCACAAGAGTACTAGTAATCCGCCGGGTAGACCTATAGTCTCAGGCATCAATTCTATTACTGCAGATCTTTCAGAATACATTGATATATTTTTACAAGATTATGTGAAGGGTCTCCCCTCATATCTGAAAGATTCCACGGATGTCATGAGACTATTAGAAGGTATAGATTGGGACAAAAACTGCCTTTTAGCTACATGTGACGTTTTGGCGTTGTATACTTGTATCAAACATGATTTAGGGATTGAAGCTATAGAGTTCTATTTAAAGAATGCTAATACTCTACCTGACGAACAAAAAACTTTTTTAATCAAAAGTATCAGATTTATTCTGTCCCATAACTATTTTAGTTTTGATGGGAAGTTTTATTTACAATTATGTGGAACAGCAATGGGGACCAGATTTGCCCCTAGTAATGCGAATTTATTTATGGGTCTTTGGGAAATAATTTTTTTGGACTCGACGGATCTAGGGGCAAATCTGTTCTCCTTCAAACGGTATATAGATGATATTTTGATCATTTGGAGAGGTGATAGGGATGATCTAGAATGGTTCTTTTCAAGGATGAATAATAATTAAAAAAAACTAAAGTTTATTTATGAAATACATGAAACTAGAGTAAACTTTTTAGATTTAGAAATAAATATTATAAATAACAACATTGTAACGAGAACTTATTTCAAACCTGTGGATGCCAATGGCTATATCCATGCGGAAAGCTGCCATTTGGATAAATGGAAGAAAAACATCCCAAAGAGCCAATTTATGCGAATCAGAAAAAACTGCATGGATGATTCAGACTATTACCAACAATCAGAGATTTTAGTTAATAAATTTATCAACAAAGGATATAAAACAGACATAATAAATAATGTGAGGGATGAAGTATCTAAAATAAATAGGGAATCTTTACTCGTTGCAAAGCAAAGTAGGGGACGAAAGAATGGTGTCCATACACATTTGGATGGTGAATGAAAAATACCATTCATTACCCAATATAATGATGATAATAAGAAACTCAAAAAAATTCTATAAAGACATTGGTATGTTTTGAAATCCGACAAGATTTTAGGTCCCCTTTTGCCATGTAATCCTAATGTGGTATATAGGAAGTGTAAGAATTTAAGAAACTATTTAGTGCCAACCGACCTTAAGAGAAAGAGTACTCCCAAAGATAGAGATCTAATGAGTAACAACATTACGGGCTTTTTTCCGTGTCTTAGCTGTAAGGCCTGTAAGCATTCGAGAAAAAGCAGAGAGTTTAAATCAACAGTTACAAAAAAGGTTTATAAGATTAAAAATCTGTATAGGTGTACCGATTCTAATGTTGTTTACCTTTTGGAGTGTTCTTGTGGTATTCAGTATATTGGCGAATCGACTAGGCCTGCACGTGATAGGATTAGAGAACATATCAATTCAATAGAGAACATGAATCTCAAGAGAAATAAAGATCTTCCTGTCCCTAGACATTTCAAAAAATTTAATAATGGAAATACTAAAAATCTCACATACACTGTAATAGATCAAGTAAAACCAAACTGGAGAGGGAGTAATGTACAAAATGAACTCCTCAAATTGGAAGCTAAATGGATTTTTGAACTCAAGACACTAACTCCAAGTGGTCTGAACCTTGAGTTTGATTTAGGTTGTTTCTTGTGATTCTAAGGGAATTTTAAAGAATTTTCCCTTTGTTTTTTTTTTTTATTTTTTTTTATTTTTTTTTAAATGAATTTTATAAATAAAAGTTTTTGCATATTTATTAATTTTCCACTACTGAATCTGATATGGAATCCCCACATTTGTTTTTAAATAGAAATGATCCTGAAACAACATGGATCAATATTGATATCTTAGATCAATATTGATATCTTATATACCATTAAAATGTAGGAGTATGGAAGAAATTCATTTCGTTTTTTTAAAATGTTTAAAATATTTTAAAGAAATGAATATAAGTATATACAAAAAGAAACTTCCTTTTAACTGTTAATAAGATTTTAATATGTGATAATTTTTAAGGCAATTTAATTATATTTAAAAAGTTTTAATATTCTTCAATGGATTCCTTTAGATTTTTCATTGTTTATTAATTATGTATTTGTTACGGAAATGTTTTTTATGGCATTCTCTATAGCGACATTTGAACGCATAGAAATACATGGTATAAGATATGAGTTTTAAATATTATTTATTTGAGGGTAATTGGTTTTTATAAAATATATATGTTGAAAGGCATATTATATTAGCGCTCAGTGCTCACTAGTGTAGATACTCACATTGATATTATGGTTCGAAAGCATGGTTTGATATTTTGGATATGAACATTATGTAGAGCTTTGTGCTGACATTTTTACTTTATATCCCCGAGGAAAGAATGTATACACTTTCTGTGATTGAAGGTAGTCAGTATAACATGTAATTTAAGGCCCCACTTTAAGAAGGAAGGTCCCGATTGTGTGTCAGACCCTCTGACGAGATAGGCTTTACAGTTTATAAAACAAATGTTTATTACTCCGAGAATGGAATTGCGGCTACACCCACACAGCTACCATTAGTCTGATGGGTCTCTATACTAACCAATTAGGACTGTGGTATAGGTTTAAATTTCCAGGAAGAGAGTGCTCCGGTAAGAGCTTGAAAAAGATTATTTTGAAATGCGTTGCTCATGTGATCTCCACAACGGAGCACACCTGTTGTAGTACTGAGCATAGTGTTCTCGAAGTTTGGCTGCTATTGAATTCAGGCTACGGTACCTCTGACTCTTTTTGGCTGGTTGTATATCAGCCGGATTGAGCAGTGTGTATTCAGTTAGCTAGCGGTTAGAGACACATGCTTCTATTTATTGTGGTACTTTCTTGCACTCTCAGAGACTTATTAGCAAGGTGTTTTTTGCACCTTGATTTTGGACATTCAGTCTAGTTTTGCACTAACGAACGGACATATACGGGACATCAGCTGGTTTCCATTGTGCAGAACCTCTATGCAGATCAGAGCAGTCTAATACTGTGAGTACAGATTGTTCGTTATTTTAAACGGCTTGTGTTATTGCACTAAGAAGATTTTCTCTTCTACTAGGAGGAATCTACATACATCTTAGAAATCTCAACAAACATTATTATTCACAAACAGTGTTGAGGATTACGCTCCTGTTTACGTACACTGGACTCATACTGACTTTGTAACATCTGTCCTTGCGTATTTGTTATCAGCTTTTTAATCCAGTATCTGTTTTTTCTATGCTATTAACTTGTTTAGAACTTTTGTTTATTTTTGCACTATTTTTGCACTCACATTCACCTTGACTGCACCGCTAAGCTATATGAAGCGGTTTATTTTATGAAATGCCTTTTATGAAATGTTTTTTATGAATTGTTTTTTATGAATTATTTTCTGAATTGTGTTTTTCTGATTACTTTTAAGGTCGACCTTAATTGTGTTTTTTGTGTCATTGGATTTACTACATTAGTTTGTTAGTTTTTATTGTTGAGTTTATTGATAAAATTTGTACTGTTTAAATAGACATCTGTGGTTAATCTTCTGCGTTTGTCCGCAGTTACATCTTTTTCAGTTCTCTCTACCTGATATCAATAAATAATAATTTATTTTAATATTATATTATATCTTGCTGCTTTACGTTAGTTGTCAGTTTCCATTCTCTCTGTAATAAATGTATTATATTTTAGAGTTTTATTTGGTACTGTTTTTGATATACTATCCAATACAGTTACACTTCAGCTTTTTGTTAGCGCTCCTGGGTATTTTCTTTTTTCTTACATATAACCTTTTTAGGGAGTTGAGAGACCCTATATCTCCTTTTGGAGTTTGTGTATCAGTTTTATCTTGGTGCAGGTTATCTTGTATATTTTTTTAGGGAGTAGAGGAGGTAGCAGCAGGCCTGCCTGCAAGTCATGGCGGGGTCACCAACTCCTCTGCAGAGCCACGCACTCCATGCTTGGCAGCCGTCAGCAGGTTTACCCAATGCGCAGTGTAGGTGATATACCTGCCCTGACCATGCTTTGCAGACCAGTTATCAGTGGTTAGATGGACCCTTGCCCCCACACTGTGTGCCAGACATGCCATTACTTCCTTTCGCACAATCGAGTACAGGTTGGGGATTGCCTTTTATGCAAAGAAATTTCGGCCGGGTACCTTCCACTGCGGTGTCCTAATAGATACAAATTTTTTGAACGCCTCAGACTCCACCAGCTTGTATGGTAAAAGCTGGCAGGCTAAGAGTTCAGACAAGCCAGCTGTCAGACGCCGGGCAAGGGGGTGACTTTGGGACATTGGCTTCTTACGCTCAAACATGTCCTTGACAGACACCTGACTGTGGGCAGATGAGCAGGAACTGCTACAGAAGAGAGACTGAGTGGCGGATGGTTGAGAGGGGGCAAGGAGTACAGCAGTGGTTGACGTGGCTGAATATGCTGGACCAGGAGGAGGATGGCGGCTTTGAGTTTGTGTGCTGCTTGTCCTCATGTGTTCATCCCATCGGCGTTTGTGATGTGAGATCATGTGCCTTTGCAAAGCAGTTGTACCTAGGTGGGTGTTGGACTTTCCATGACTCAGTTTCTTTTGGCACAGATTGCAAATGGCATCGCTGTTGTCAGAGGCAGACACACAAAAAAAATGCCACACTGCTGAGCGCTATGATGACGGCATTCTGGTGGTGGCAACAGCATGCGTTAATTGGCGTGCTGTCTGGCTGACCCCGGGTGCCGATGCATGCTGTCTGACTGTGCTACTAGCTCCTTTTGACGACCTCCCCCTGCTTCCAACTCATCTCCTCCTCCTCCTCTCTGTCTCCGCATCTGAACTTTCCCCCTCTTCTTCTTCTCTTCTAGCGGGCACCCACGTGACATCCACGGATGCATCATCATCAACCGCTTCACTTGTATCTGACAAATCAACAAAGGAAGCAGCAGCGGGTACAACATCATCATCACACTGTACATCCATGTCTGTAATTCTGCCTGACTGAGACATATCACTGTTATCTACATCCTCTGTCAATGATGGTTGCGCATCACTCATTTCTTCCAACTGATGTGTCAATAACTCCTCTGACAGATCAAGTGAAGCAGCTGTGGTGCTAGTGTTGGTGGTGGCGGCAGGTGGGCGAGTGGCACTGGTCACTTGAGAGGTGCCCGAAGCTAAGCTGGAGGTGGATGGTGCGTCAAGGTTCCGAGCGGAAGCTGTAGAAGATTGGGTGTCCTGTGTTAGCCAGTCAACTAGGTCCTCCTCAGAACTTTTTGCGTCCATGGTACGTGGCCTCTGAACACTGGGCATTATTGTGGGGTCAAAGGGAATCACAGCACCACGACCACGACGGCACCTGCGGGTGGCCTGCCTCTGCCTGTCATTTTTTTTTTAAATGTAGACTTACACTACTATTAAACAAAATATGAGTGGTGCCACTGGGCAAGTGGGCACAGTATACGCTGTGAGCCTGACACAAAAAAGCAGACTGATGTTTCACAATCCAAAAAGTTTATTTGTTTTAAATGTACACTTACACTACTATTAAACAAGATATGAGTGGTGGCGCTGGGCAAGTGGGCACAGTATACGCCGTGAGCCTGACACAAAAAAGCAGACTGATGTTTCACAGTCAAAAATGTTTATTTTTAAAATATTTACACTACTGTTACAACAAATATGAGTGGTGTCACTAACTTGGCAAGTGGGCCTGACACACCCTGGCAGGCAACTGCAATAAGATTACACTAGCAGACTGATGTTTCACAGTCAAAAAATTTTTTTTTTAAAAAAATATTTACACTACTGTTATAACAAATATGATTGGTGGCACTTAGCAAGTCAGCCTGGCACACACGCTGCCAGGCAGGCAATTGCAATTAGATTACACTAGCAGACTGATGTTTCACAGTCAAAAAAGTATTTTTTTTAAAATATTTACACTACTGTTATAACAAATATGATTGGTGGCACTAGTTGGCAAGTGGGCCTGGCACACACGCTGGCAGGCAGGCAACTGCAATTAGATTACACTAGCAGACTGATGTTTCACAGTCAAAAAAGTTTTTTTTTTAAATATTTACACTACTCTTATAACAAATATGATTGGTGGCACTAGTTGGCAAGTGGGCCTGGCACACACGCTGGCAGGCAGTCAACTGCAATTAGATTACACTAGCAGACTGATGTTTCACAGTCAAAAAAGTTTTTTTTTTAAATATTTACACTACTATTACAACAAATATGAGTGGTGGCACTAACTTGGCAAGTGGGCCTGGCATACACGCTGGAAGGCAGGCAACTGCAATTAGATTACACTAGCAGACTGATGTTTCACAGTCAAAAAAGTTTTTTTAAAATATTTACACTACTGTTATAACAAATATGATTGGTGGCACTAGTTGGCAAGTGGGCCTGGCACACACGCTGGCAGGCAGGCAACTGCAATTAGATTACACTAGCAGACTGATGTTTCACTGTCAAAAAAGTTTTTTTTAAATATTTACACTACTGTTACAACAAATATGAGTGGTGGCACTAACTTGGCAAGTGGGCCTGGCACACACGCTGGCAGGCAGGCAACTGCAATTAGATTACACTAGCAGACTGATGTTTCACAGTCAAAAAAGTTTTTTTTTTAAATATTTACACTACTGTTATAACAAATATGATTGGTGGCACTAGCTGGCAAGTGAGCCTGGCACACACACTGGCAGGCAGGCAACTGCAATTAGATTACACTAGCAGTCTGATGTTTCACAGTCAAAAAGTTTTTTTTTTAAATATTTACACTACTGTTACAACAGATATGAGTGGTGGCACTTAGCAAGTGGGCCTGGCACACACGCTGGCAGGCAGGCAACTGCAATTAGATTACACTAGCAGACTGATGTTTCACAGTCAAAAAAGTTTTTTTTACAAAATTGACACTACTGTTACAACAGATATAAGTGGTGGCACTGCAGGCAGGCAACTGCAATTAGATTAGACTAGCAGACTGATGTTTCACAGTCAAAATTACACAGGCAAAAAAAACAAAAAAACGACTGATGTTCTAGCCCTAAAAAGGGCTTTTTGGGGTGTTGTCCTTACAGCAGAGATCAGATGAGTCCTTCAGGACTGTAGTGGACACTGAATACACTAGCCTAGCTATCAATTTTCCTATAAAATAAGCAGCAGCAGCACTATCCCTCCTCTCACTAAGAATGCAGGATCAGAATGAATCTAAAATGGCTGCTGCCCAGGAGCTGGGAGGGTCTGGGAGGGAGTGTCTGCTGCTGATTGGATGAAATGTGTCTGCAGACTGTGAGATACAGGGTCAAAGTTTACTCAATGAGGACGAATAGGGGGCGGATCGAACATCGCATATGTTCGCCTGCCGCGGCAAACGCGAACGGGAACAAGCTATATTCGCCGGGAACTATTCGCCGGCAAACTATTCGCGACATCACTAGTCAGCACTTGGGCGAAAACACTTACTTGTAATATGAGTGCTACCCGACGTGCACAAAAATCTTACTTCTAGCGGAGTTAGCACGTGAGCGGAAGCATTAAATAACGCTCCACTTGTAATCTGGCCCTTAATATTTTCCCACTCAGTATTTGAGAGCCCCATGTTAGAGACACTGAGAAGCCATCCTCTATTCTTTTTATTTCTAAAATGCAAGATAAGATTAAGGGGTCAATTTATCAAGCTCCGTGTGGAGCTTGATGATTCGTGTTTCCAGCGAGCCTTCAGGCTAGCCGGAAACAGAAGTTATGAAGCAGCATTCTAAAGACTGCTGCTCCATAACCTGTCCACCTGCTCTGAGGCTGCGGACATAAATCAACCCGATTGAATATGATTGGGTTGATTGACACCCCCTGCTAGAGACCGATTGGCCGCAAATCTGCAGGGGGCGGCATTGCACCAGCAGTTCACAAGAACTGCTGGTGCAATGATAAATGCAATGATAAATGCCAACAGCATATGCTGTCGGCATTTATCAATGTGCGGCAGACATGATACGCTACATTGTATCTTGTCTGTCCGCACTTTAATAAATATACCCCTAAGAATAGAGAGTGCAAGCACTCAAATCTCAATGAATTCAAAAGTAAAAAGCAGGCACAAAATATCAGACAACTGAATATAGCAGGGGATCCCAATCTGATAATTAATAAAAAAAAACCTGTAAAATTTGTCAGAATGGCAGAGGTATAATTACCACCCTAGGGGGCCCAGTTATCAAGGGCTGAATGGCCCCTGATGCCCCTGTTTCTGCGTGAGCCTTCAGGCTCGCTGGAAACAGCAGTTATGAAGCAGCCGCTGCTCCTTAACTGGTCTGCCGCCTCTGAAGCTGTGGACATCAATCCGTCCAATCACATACGATTGGGTTGATTGACAACCCCTGCTAGCGGCCAATTGGCCGCAAATCTCCAGGGGGTGGCATTGCAGAAGCAGTTTACCAGAACAGCTTGTGCAATGTTAACTCTTGACAACGTATGCTGTTGGCATTCAGCGATGTCTGTCGGACATGATCCACTGTGTGGGTCATGTCGGACAGATATTTGATAAATCGGCCCCTAGGTGTTAAATACCCCTCTACATAACTAGGGGCTAAAATGTACATCCGCCTATGTTAGAGTGTGGTGAGCGTGGGGGGGACCATTGAGGGTTAGGCTGTTCTTATTTCAGGTATGCTGTAGCAGCATGTGGGGTGTCAAAAAATTTGGGGCTTGAAGGAGTAAGAGTTTTAAGTTTAGCTGGGTATAAGAGAAAATCATTCCTGTATTTCTTGTTTAGGGCTGTGCAAAGGAGGGAGAATTCTCTTCATCTTTTCATCAGCTCATTAGAACAGTTTTTGAATAAGAATAGCTTAGAGCCTTCAAACATTAGGGCAGGAAGTTTGTGATATGCACAAAGTATCATGACTTTCAATTGATAATGAAGAAGTTTAAACATAACAGGTCTAGATACATTTTGTCCGTGCTTCCAGACTTTTTTTCAGGATCTATAGTGTGGGCTCTCTATACAGTATCTTTGAATAAATTTAGTTTATTTCATGTAATTGGCAAGAGTATTTGAGCTAGTGGCGTATGGGATATACATTCCTACCAGGAGGAGGCAAAGTTTCCCAAACCTCATATGCCTATAAATACACCTCCCACCACACCCACAACTGAGTTTTACAAACTTTGCCTCCTATGGAGGTGGTGAAGTAAGTTTGTGCTTGTTTTTTATGATTTCTTCTATGATAAGTGCTTTTAAGCATTCTGAAGCCCAATTCCTCTCAGAGTACAGTGTTTGTCAGAAGGATGTGAAGAGAGTATCGCCTATTGATTTTATGGTTTCTCTCACGGGAAATCTTTTCATACGTTCTCTGTTATCGGTCGTAGGGATTCATCTCCTACCTCCCTTTTCAGATCGACGATATACTCTTATATAGCATTACCTCTGCTAAAAGTTTTCAGTACTGGTTTGGCTATCTGCTATATGTGGATGGGTGTCTTTCGGTAAGTATGTATCATTATTTAAGACACTCTCAGCTATGGTTTGGCGCTTTATGTATTAATATAAAGTTTTAAATATATGTATTTTACTTCTATTTGCTATGAGTCTATGTATAATTCCCTTTGCAGTCTAAATAGTTTCAGTATAGGAATCATGTTTGGGAAGTTTATTTAAACTTTTTTCTTACATGCGGTTCAGTATTTTTCTAATTTGACTTGTTTTTTATTTTTTCCGCGGACAAATCTAGGCTCGCGAGGAGTTTTTTATTGCGTCATTCTTGGCGCAAAATTTCTTTGGCGCAAAGTTGCGCCTCTGATGTCGCAAATTTCGTCATTTCCTGCGTCTCTGTTGACGTTAGTTGTTTTGGCGCAAAATCACGTTTGTTATGATGCAAGTTGTGTCATTTTCTGGTGTTAGTTTTGCGCCAAAGATTGTAAACTTCCTTTTGCATAATGCGTCATTATGGGCGCCAACATTTTGTTATTTTACCATTCTCCCTCTATTGCTCACTGTTTTCATGAATTTTGAAAGCTATTATGCCTGCTTTTTTATTTTATTTTTTGTTTAAAAAAAAAAAAGAAAAAAAAATGCTTCCTTTGTTTTTCTATCTATTGAAACTATCAAATTATGGAAATTGAATGTTTTGCCTAATGTTATTTTTTTTTTATTAAAGCCAGACATATAGCTCAGCATGCCAATGCACTGTGGCTGAGCTCTGTAGCAACCTGAGGATTGCAAGTTCTGTTTCCGGTGCGGTCCATTTAGCCTTTCCGAGGTCGATTAAATGAGCAGCAGAGTCCCTTATGGGTGATTAGCTGCACTTTGCAAGTACCCAATACATACATATGAAAGAGCAGTATTCAAATATATGGACTTTTCTTTTATTAGAATCTCTCATGAATCAACTAAGTTTTGTTTCTTCAAGACATAGAGAATTTAATTTAAGAGTTTTGTGATTCCTCAGACAAGGATCACTTCTTTTTGGGTTTCTAGATGGATTCTGTGTTCATCTCTTTGTCTTTTTTGGACAAAAGTCAATTGTAACTTACAGTCTAGACTCTTTCAGTGGCTATGTGCATGGAAGTTTTAGGTCTCATAATTGAAGCATCGGGCGTGGTTCCCTTTGTTTGTTTTTCATCTGAGATCTCTTTTTGCTTTGCATACTGAATCAATGATACAGGGATTGTTTTTAGATATCACCGTTGATATTCTTAAATCCTAACACTCTACTCTCTCTGTTTTGGTGATTAGTTTAGGATCGTTTTATTCAGGGGGCCTCCTTTTGTTCGTCCTTCCTGGGCTGTATTCTTCATGGATGCAATTCTTACAGGTTGGGGAGCTGTCTGAGGGTCTCTGACAGCACAAAGGGTTTGGAAACTTCAAGAGGTGAGGTTTCCAATCAATATTTTAGAACTCCATGCTATTTTCAGAGCTCTTTCAGGCTTGGCCTCTTTTAGGAGAGAACTTTTCATTTTTTGCTTTCAGACAGACAATATCATAACTGTGGCATATCTCAATCAACAAATAGGGACTCGTAGTTCCTTAGCAATTAAGAAGTATCTTGAATACGTTCTTAGATGGAATTAATCTCCTGTCTAATTTCTACGATTTTTTATCTCAGGTTTAGACATTTGGGAGGTGGATTATCTCAGCTGTCAGTCTTTACATCCGGGAGAGTGGTATCTCTATTCAGATGTGTTTTCTCAATTTCCCAGGTACCTTTTCAGGTCCAGGGATCCTCCGGTGGAAATGGTGGATGCATTAGCAGTGTCTTGGTTTTGCAACCTGACTACATCTTTCCGCCTCTGGTTTTTTCTTCCAAGGGTGATTTCCAAGATCATATTTGAACAGTGTCATGTGTTTCTGATAGCATCAGCATGGCCTCACAGGTTTGGTATGTGGATCTTGTTCGGATGTCCAGTTGCAATCCTTGGCCACTTTCTCTTTGGCCAGCCTTCTTGTTTTAGGGGCTATTTTTCCATCGGGATCTCAAATTACTAATTTGATGGTATGGAAATGGATTAGTGTTTTGTCATAGAGGTTTCTCTGACTCAGTTTTTATCACTATGTTGCAGGCTTATAAGTCTGTTTCAAGGAACATGTATTATCAGGTTTGGAAAAAATGTTGGTGTTCTTCTCATAAATTCTCTTGGAATTCTTTTAGAATTCCTAGGAATTTACAGTTTTTTCAGGATGGTTTGGATAAGTTTGTCTGCAAATTTTTTTTTGAAGGGACAAATCTCTGTTCTTTCTGTTTTATTTCCTAGAAAGATTGTTTAAACTTCCTGATATTCACTGTCTTGCCAGGCTTTGGTTGGTATCAAGCCTGTTCATTTATTAATTTCTCCTTTTTGGAGTCTTATTTGGTTTAAAGATTTTGCAGGTAGAATTCTATCAGCCAATCGGAATTCAAGGGACGCCATCTTGGATGACATCATTTAAAGGAAACTTCATTCTTCAAAATTCAGCGAAAGAAGAGGATGCTCCGCGCCGGATGTCTTGAAGATGGAGCGTCGGAAGGAAGAAGATAGAAGATGCCGTCTGGATGAAGACTTCTGCCCACCTGGAGGACAACTTCTTGCCGCTAGGATGAAGACTTCTCCCGGCTTCGTTGATGACTTCTGCCCACTTGGATGAAGACTTCTCCTGGATGGATGAGGATTTTTTGTCCGGTCTTCAAAAACTGTAAGTGGATCTTCAGGGGTTAGTGTTAGGTTTTATTAAGGCTTTATTGGGTGGGTTTTATTTTTAGATTAGGGACTTAGGGCAAGGAAAAAGAGCTAAATGCCCTGTTAAGGGCAATGCCCATCCAAATGCCCTTTTCAGGGCAGTGGGGATCTTAGGTTTTTTAGATAGGATTTTATTTGGGGGGTTTGGTTGTGTGGGTGGTGGGTTTTACTGTTGGGGGGTTGTTTGTATTTTTTTTACAGGTAAAATAGCTGATTTATTTGGGGCAATGCCCCGCAAAAAGCCATTTTAAGGGCTATTGGCAGTTTAGTGTAGGCTAGGTTTTTTTTAATTTTGGGGGGCCTTTTTATTTTGATAGGGCTATTAGATTAGGTGTAATTAGTTTAAATATTTGATAATTTCTTTTTTATTTTGTGTAATTTAGTTAATTGTATTTAATTAATGTAATTTATTTAATTTTAGTGTCATGTTAGGTGTTAGTGTAACTCAGGTTAGGTTTTATTTTACAGGTAAATTTGTAGTTATTTTAACTAGGTAGTTAGTAAATAGTTAATAACTATTTACTAACTAGTCTACCTAGTTAAAATAAATACAAACTTAGCTGTGAAATAAAAATAAAACGTAAGATAGCTACAATGTAAGTATTAGTTATTTTGTAGCTAGCTTAGGGTTTATTTTACAGGTAACTATTTAGTTTTAAATAGGAATTATTTAGATAATGATAGTAGTTTGTATTTAGATTTATTTTAGTTATATTAAAGTTAGGGGTTTTAGGGTTAGACTTAGGGTTAGGTTTAGGGGTTAATATATTTATTTACTGTTAGTGTTGTGGGAGGCCAGAGGTGGTAGGGGTTAAAAACTTTAGTATAGTGGTGGCGACATTGGGGGCAGCAGATTAGCGGTTAATAAGTGTAGTTTGGTTGGAGCAATTTTGGGGGCAGCAGATTAGGGGTTAATAACAGTAATGTAGGTTGTGGGGATGTTAGGGACAGCAGATTAGGGGTAAATAATATTTAACTAGTGTTTGCGATGCGGGAGTACGGCGGTTTAGGGGTTATTATGTTTATTATAGTGGTAGCGATGTCCGGAGCGGCAGATTAGGGGTTACGTTTATTTTAGTGTTTGTGATGCGGGAGGTCCTCGGTTTATGGGTTAATAGGTAGTTTATGGGTGTTAGTGTACTTTGTAACACTTTAGTTATAAGTTTTATGCTACAGCTTTGTAACGTAAAACCCATAACTACTGACTTTCAGTTTACGGTACAGATCTTGTAGTTATAGGCTATACCGCTCAATTTTTGGACAGGACAGGCAAACACGTAATACCGGTGCTGGGGAAGTCCCATTGAAAAAGTACTTTTTAAAAGATGTGGTAGTTACGTTGCGTGACATCCAAAAAAGTGTGCAATGCAGCTATACCTACAAGTCTCGTATTAGCAGCGGTAGTGAAAAAGAAGCGTTAGGAGGCTTTTTCACTCATAACGCAAAACTCGTAATCTAGCTGTTTGTTATTTTCTATTCCAGATAGGCATGAAAGTTGAGTATATACAGTATATTCAGCGTTATTGTTATATACAGTGCTTTCGAAGTATGCTGAAAATACTTTTCTCTATATGCCGGGCTTGCTCGTGCAAGTGAAGAAACATGCGCATGTGTGTGGGCTTGCAGGTGAGCCACTCACTCTCTCTTTAATAGCGCAAGTGATCTCTACAATTGTTGTCCTTCACAGGAGATTTGCATATGTGATCCGAATGGAGGGAGCATGTTAAGTGCTGCACTCAGCTTAGCCCTTTCCTTTAGGTAGTGCCAGTGTCACACAGGAGCGGGATGTTTATAGGTAAAATTTTGAATACTAGGTTTTAAAATAAGTAAATGTGTCCTATAACTAAACTGAACCATTAAATACATTCATCAAAATTACAAGTTTTGTGGTATGGTGCAGTACGGCGATACCGCTGAAAAATCGCCCATTGCGCTGTATTACAGGTTGTGCAGCCTGGCTAAAATGCTTGCGTTATGGTCTATACCGCCGTGATCCATATTGCGATCTGAGACCAGTAGTTATGGATTTTGCAAAACAAAAATGTTTCACAAAAATCAGAATTAAAATTTTACAAAGTGCACTAACACCCATAAACTGTCTATTAACCCCTAAACCGCCACCCACCCGCATGGCAAATACTATATTAAACTTATTAACCCCTAATCCACCGGCCACCCACATAGCCAACACTATATAAAGCTATTAACCCCTAAAATGCCGCCCCCTACATCGCCAACACTAAATAAAGCTATTAACCACTAAACCGCCGCCCCCCCCCCCACATCGCTACTACTATAATAAACCTATTAACCCCTAAACCCCCTGCCCCCACATCGCTACTAATAAAATAAACCTATTAAACCCTAAACCGCTTGCCCCCCACATCCCAACACACTGAATAAAACTATTAACCCCTAAACCTAACACCCCCTAATTTTAAATTAAATTTACAATATAACTATCTTTAAATAAATAAAAACTTACCTGTGAAATTAAAAAAAACTATGTTTAAACTATAAAGTAACCTAACATTACTATTTTAAAACAATAAAATTAACGAAAAATAAAAAAACTAAATTACAAATTAAAAAAATCCTAACACTACAAAAAAGTTTTAAAAAATTACATTACAAGAAAATAAAAACTCTAAAATTATGAAAAATAAAAAACTCTAAAATTACAAAAAATAATAAATGAAATTATCCAAAATAATAACAATTAAACCTAATCTAATACCCCTATAAAAACAAAAAAGCCCCCCCAAAATAAAAACACCTCCAAACCTAACAATAAACTAACAATTTCCTTTAAAAGGGCATTTTGTAGGGCATTGCCCTGAAGCAATTAGCTCTTTTACCATAAAAAAATTACAAAGTCCCCCCTAAAAGTAAAAAACCCCACTCAACTAACCCCCAAAATAAAAAAATTTAAAAGTAAAAAAAAAACCCCTAAGCTAGCCATTGCCCGTAAAGGGGCATTTGTATGGGCATTGCCCTTAAAAGGAAAAGGTTTTCTAGTAACTTGTAATGTCAGCGCTATGGAAAGTGCAATATCGCTCATTTTTTTGCATTATTAAAGCACCCGGTATAGAGCAAAACTTGTAATCTTGGTGGTTTTTAGCTTAGGTGAGATTTCTGCCCATTTCCCTTTCTGAGAGGGGGTAAGGAATGTAGTCACCCCATTTACAGTAGACCATATACCAGCTTTCAAGGCTTGGTTGAAATTATAGGATACAACATAGTTTTATTTAGGTAAATACAGTAACCCTACACTTGTCATCAATCACATTGTGAAACCATGAAGATTATTTTGATACCAAACATGACCTGTCTGTCATATAAAATGTACTCAAAAAAAATATATATTAAGACACTGTTTGTATATTGAGCAGTTTTACCTTTAATTGAACCCAGGGCAACAGTATGAACTAATAGAGGACACTGTCTTCCATGACTACGTTGTAAATAGCAAACTGTAAATACAAGACCCACAGAAAAAAAATAAAATAACCTATGATGTCCTTAAATCATAAGATTTTCATGAGGAAATGGCTAGAACTATCAGATGAAATAAGAAAATATTTGTTTCCCTTGCTTCTACTGTCAGGATATTCACCTGAATTGCTGAATTTCCTAATTCCTGTAGGAAGAAATATTTATCCTTTAGTTGAATCCAACTGTAGTAGAAAATAAATTAACTAATAAGGATTTCTATGAGTTTTGTTTAATAGGTGTGTAGAAGATTTATTCCTAAATAATAGGTGGCAACATATGAAAACTTGTTCATAATTAGAAATAAACCTTGCATTGATATATGGTGGAAATCTACACAAGTAAATCTATAGTCAGGAGGATGGCAGCTTATGACAGAGATACTAAGTGTAGGACACCAATATAAAAGATACAGAGAAATGCAGCACAATATTAGTAAAGATTGTTAACAAGTTATAGTTTAGGTACCAGGTAATTATTAACATTAGAGAGGAGTATTTAGGTAAGAATTCTTACTATTTAGTGGAAGTCCAGATACTCTGTAACAGGAGGAGATCCTTTGGAGTTGAGACAGTCTGTGTGCAGCTCCGGCGTGTGACGTCACACCTGCAGTGTTACCGAAACCGGAAGTGTGAAACTGTCAGCTCTGGGAGAGCAGGAGTTTCAGGGAGACAGATTGATCCTTAGAAATTACTCCAATGAGATGGTAAGTGAGAGCGGATGCTCAAAAGGTGTTAGCTGGTGAGAGAGGTGAGGTCTGCAGAACAGAGATACCAGAATATGCAGGAGCTGGATAATTCTGAGCTAGTAGAACAAAATAATCAAGCAACTATTAGACTGTGGGAGGAACTTTTATACCTGATGATAGACACCTCCTATTAAAGGGAAAGCAAGGATAGGTGAAAGCATGACAGTACTCCCCCCCCAAGGATCCACACCGAGGATCAAGGTCCAGGACGATCAGGATGAGAACGATGGAAACGAGAAACCAGACGTCTGGCAGATAAATTAGAGGCAGGCTCCCAAGTATCATCTTCAGCTGGGAAACCTTTCCAATGGACCAGATATTGGAGAGTGCCATTCATCCATCTAGAATCCTTAATAGACCCTACTTCATATTCCTGTTCCGTGGACTGAGGTGAAGGGACTGATACAGAGGGGGTTTCCTGCTCCCTTATAGGTATAAATGGTTTCAAAAGAGAGACATGAAATGTCGGGTGTATCCTGAAGTTTTCCGGTAAGGAAAGCTTAACAGCATTTGGATTGATTATTGACTCAATTTCGTACGGTCCAATAAACAGAGGAGTCAACTTACGTGATGGGTAAGGAAGTCGAAGATTCCTTGTTGACAACCATACTTTGTCACCTATGGCATAGGAAGGAGAAGGTGAATGTTTGAGGTCATAATAAAACTTTTGATATTCTTTTGTCTGTCTGATATTATTTTCAATAGAAAGAAAGGTGTCAGCAATGGTGTTGACAAATTGGTTGACTAGAGGACTTGAACCATTCTTGAGAGCGTCATAGTGGAAGTGGGGGTGGAATCCATAGTTGATATAGAAAGGAGAATGTTTAGTTGTGGAATGTACGGAGTTATTGTAAGAGAATTCTGCATATGGAAGTAAAGACGACCAATCATCCTGGTGTTCGTTAGTAAAACAGCGTAGAAATTGTTCTAACCATTGATTGGTTCGTTCCGTCTGTCCGTTCGACTGAGGATGGAATGAGGTACTTAGGCGTTTTTGTATATTAAGTGCTTTACAGAGTTGGTTCCAGAATCTACTAGTGAATTGGGAGCCTCTATCAGAGGTTATACTGAGAGGAACTCCATGAAGTTTTATGACATGTTGAATCAAATGATGAACTGTTTCAGAAGCTGTGGGTAGTTTGGTTGATGGAATAAAATGAGCCATCTTGCTGAACAAATCAACGACAACTATAATAGTAGTATAACTTGATGATTTAGGCAAATCCACTATATAGTCGAGAGCTATATCCGTCCAAGGACGTTTAGGAGTGGGTAGAGGTTGTAACTCACCATCTGGTTTTTGGTGTCTGGGTTTTGACACAGTACAAATTCTACAGGATAGGACGTATTCTTTGATGTCCTTGTTAATATTAGGCCACCAAAAGTATCTGCCTATCATTTCGGAGGTCTTTTTTATTCCTGGGTGTCCAGCCAAGGGGTTGTCATGGTTGGTTTTAAGAATTTGAGACCTTAATGTTTTTGGAACATAAACTAATTGTCCATGATAAAGAAGGCCATCATTGGATAGAGATACCTGAGATGATGGTATTTCATTATCACTTAGTTGGTGTCTTTTAAAGAGTGTTACGGAGTCATCCGTGAGACCTATAATATGTTCAGCTGGTATGATAGTTTGGGGACCTTGAATTTCCATTGGCTTTTCATAAATTCTAGATAAGGCATCTGCCTTTTGATTTTTATTACACGGCCTATAAGTGATGACATAATTAAATCTACTAAAGTAAAGATTCCAGCGCACCTGTCTGGATGTTAAGGTGCGATTGGTTTTCAGGAACTCTAAATTCCTGTGATCTGTATAGATCAATATAGGAATTTCAGTTCCCTCCAATAAGTGTCGCCAGTGTTCAAATGCTGATTTTATCGCCAGGAGTTCTTTTTCCCCAATTGCATAGTTAAGCTCTGCATTATTCATAACTCTGGAGAAATAGGCAATTGGATGGAGAGGATGCTTTAAGGTTTTACGTTGGGAAAGTACCGCTCCTACAGCATGGTCTGAGGCGTCTACTTCCAAGACAAACTGGAGTGATGGATCAGGGTAGGACAATATGGGAGCTGTTGTGAATTTCTCTTTCAATATATCAAATACCTCCTGAGTTGATTCAGTCCAAAGGAATTTAACGTTATTTTTTGTTAGATTAGTGAGAGGTTTTGCTAACTGAGCAAAGTTCTTGATGAACTTTCTGTAAAAGTTCGCAAAACCCATGAAGCGTTGTATTTGTCTCTTGGTAGTGGGTACGGGCCAGTCAAGGATAGTTTTTATCTTAGAATTTTCCATGTTAATACCTTCTGCTGAAATTACATAACCCAAGAATGTGATGGTTTTAGAATTAAATATACACTTTTCAGGCTTAGCGTATAAGTGATTTTGTCTTAATCTAGAGAGTACTGTTCTTACATGTTTAATATGATCGGTCTGATTTTTTGAATATATAAGGATATCGTCTAGATAGATGACGACAAATACATCTAATAGGTCTTTAAATATGTCGTTAATTAAATATTGAAACGTTGCTGGAGCATTACAGAGGCCGAATGGCATCACGACATACTCATATAAACCATAACGAGTACGGAATGCCGTGAGCCATTCATCCCCTTTTCTAACTCTAATGAGGTTGTATGCACCTCTTAGATCCAACTTAGTGAAACAAGTAGCTCCCTCTAGACGTTCAATAAGCTCGGGTATAAGTGGAAGGGGGTAGCGATTTTTTACTGTGCGTTTATTTAACTCCCTATAATCCACTATGGGACGGATAGTTCCATCCTTGTTCTTTACAAAGAACATACCAGCCCCCGCAGGAGAGGAGGAGGGTCTGATAAAGCCCTTTCTCAAATTGTCTTCAAGATAACTTTTTAAATAATCAAGTTCAACTTTGGATAAAGGGAAAATGTGCCCACAAGGGATGTCTGCACCTGGAATTAACTCTATCGGGCAGTCATACTTCCTATGTGGGGGAAGATTTTCAGATTCCTTTTTACAGAATACATCCTTGAAATCTGAATACTCTGTGGGTATTTTGTTTTCTTGAGTATGTAATATATGATGGCTAGTGTTACAGGTTGTAGTGCAATAAGGTGATGTGAAATGAATAGTAGAATTAGACCAAGATATTACAGGATCATGCAATTTTAACCAGGAGAATCCCAGAACTACTGGATAAAGCGGGGAGTCGATTACATCATAAGAAACATATTCTATGTGTGAGGATTGTATGGCTAACAACAGTGGAATGGTTTGAAAAAGAATTGGACCAGAGGAAATAGGGTTTCCGTCAATAACACGAGCTAAAACAGGATTCTGCTTTTTAATTAGTGGAATTTTATTTACAGTGACAAAATGTGAATCAATATAATTAGCGCTTGCTCCAGAATCAATAATCGCTTGACTGGTTAGCCGATGGTTCTCCCACTGTAAAACAAGGGGTAAGAGGAAATGAGTGGTTGAAGATTGTTCTGAACTACAACAGTAGGTAATGTCTATGTTCTTACCCTTCCTTTGACGAATCAGAAGAGGACAGTCCTTGACAGTGTGTTGAGCGGCACCACAGTACAAGCAGAGGTTGTTATTTTTTCTTCTTTGCTTTTCTTGTGGGTTCAAGGGACCTCTTATTACGCCAATGTCCATAGCTTCAGGAGTAGACTGTGGTACTGGTCTATTGTAAGAATGTGAGGCTCCAGATGTGATGGGACGTTTTGTAGTGAATTCAACTGAGCCTCGTTCATGCCTTCGTTCACGAAGACGCCTATCTAAGCTAATACTTAGATTAATTAATGCATCTAATGTGTGGGGTAACTCAACTCTCGCTAACTCGTCTTTGAGTGAGTCAGACAAACCTAACCTAAATTGGTTTCTTAAGGATAACTCGTTCCATCCACTATCCTTGGACCACCTCTTAAACTCAGCTATATAGTCCTCCACAGGTTTCTTATGCTGTCTCAGGGCTCTCATTGAATTCTCAGCAGTTAACTGGAGATAAGGATCATCATATAGCTGAGACATGGTTTGAAAGAAGGTGTCCAAGGACTGTAGAATGGGGTCGTTAGTTTCAAAGAAACTGTTAGCCCAACTGCGGGGTTCACCCTTAAGATATGAGATTGTTGTAAGGACTTTTACCTGCTCTGTAGGATAAGTGTGAGGCTTAAGAGTAAAGAGCAGATAACAGGCATTTCTGAATTCCCTGAATGTTTTTCTATCCCCTGAAAAGACATCAGGTGGGTTTACATTAGGTTCAATGGTATGGGATACCTTTTGTTTTTCAGCAATCTCTTTAATATAATTTTTTAAAGTGGTGTTCTCTTGCTGGAGTGAGTTTAAGGCTTGAGTAATGTTTTCTACCTTGTCTGTTAAGGTCTGCACATGAGTAACTAAGTCTACTGGATTCATTATTGGGCTTGATTATTATGTCAGGATATTCACCTGAATTGCTGAATTTCCTAATTCCTGTAGGAAGAAATATTTATCCTTTAGTTGAATCCAACTGTAGTAGAAAATAAATTAACTAATAAGGATTTCTATGAGTTTTGTTTAATAGGTGTGTAGAAGATTTATTCCTAAATAATAGGTGGCAACATATGAAAACTTGTTCATAATTAGAAATAAACCTTGCATTGATATATGGTGGAAATCTACACAAGTAAATCTATAGTCAGGAGGATGGCAGCTTATGACAGAGATACTAAGTGTAGGACACCAATATAAAAGATACAGAGAAATGCAGCACAATATTAGTAAAGATTGTTAACAAGTTATAGTTTAGGTACCAGGTAATTATTAACATTAGAGAGGAGTATTTAGGTAAGAATTCTTACTATTTAGTGGAAGTCCAGATACTCTGTAACAGGAGGAGATCCTTTGGAGTTGAGACAGTCTGTGTGCAGCTCCGGCGTGTGACGTCACACCTGCAGTGTTACCGAAACCGGAAGTGTGAAACTGTCAGCTCTGGGAGAGCAGGAGTTTCAGGGAGACAGATTGATCCTTAGAAATTACTCCAATGAGATGGTAAGTGAGAGCGGATGCTCAAAAGGTGTTAGCTGGTGAGAGAGGTGAGGTCTGCAGAACAGAGATACCAGAATATGCAGGAGCTGGATAATTCTGAGCTAGTAGAACAAAATAATCAAGCAACTATTAGACTGTGGGAGGAACTTTTATACCTGATGATAGACACCTCCTATTAAAGGGAAAGCAAGGATAGGTGAAAGCATGACATCTACATTATAAAATGTATACACAACAAATATCCTTCCAAGAAAAAATATCTAATGACTCCCTTTTTATAAAACATTTGTACACTCCTTATACATAACATGTAGGGTTTAAGATGTAAATGAAACATTCATTATTCTGATGCAGTATCACAAACATTCCAAACTAATCATGACATGACTGATGCATTTTGTGTGTTAATGCTATCAACATGGATCACCTAAAAGGAAAAGCAGAAATCATTTTAATTGATCTATTGCGTAACAGAACAGGAGGGTCTATCCCAATCTGAACTGTGCAAAAAAACTCAAATGGGGTTTTAAATTCAAGACCTTTATAATCTATTATAAAACCACTTAAAAGGTACAGTTATTGTATATTTTTTACTATTGCATTTTTTTTTTTAAATAACCTTTATTTGGTAGTATGAAGTACAGAAAATAATGAAAACAGACATTGATGGCACAATTATTAGGATTCTCTCCTCCACTGTATCAATACGTTAATGAGTCTCTCAAGTAATTGCTGAAAAGTCAATTTCCTTTTTGTAAAAGCAAAAAGGACATACACATAAATGTTTGTTTACTAGAGTTTCAGGACACAACCACAAGATTTACAACTATAAACAAAAATAAATAAGATCAAGTATTCTCCAGTTATGGGCTAGATTACGAGTACTTTATCTGTGCTCAACTTTTTTTACAATCACACGCCCAATGGCGCATGTATTACAGGTCGCAAGAAAACATTTGCACTCTCGCGGTAGCAACCTTGCGCAGAAAAAAAGACGTTGCAAAGTTGAGAACGCAGGATCATAAACCGAAAGGAAGTGTTTACACTGGACTTAGGATGATAGGACAGTGCTAGCCAACTGACTTGTCCACACTTCTCACCGTTGTGAACAGGGCAGAATGCAAAGGGACAAGGGGTAGTCAGTGGCGCCTTAGGCAGGATCCTATTCCCCCATAGACTTTAATAGAACAAAAAAATGAACAGCCGCCAGCTTGCAAGCACAAGCGCATAATTGCAATGATATATGTATTTCTATACATATGTATATCTGTATTTACAGTATATGTCTGAAAATACATATATACTGTCACAGCTGTGCCCAGGGCCTGGGTGGGAATAAAAAGCAGCCCTGGAAAAAATGTAGACCAGCCCTATAATTTGTCAAAGATATATATATATATATATATATATATATATATATATATATATATATATATATATATACACACACACATATATATATATATATATATATATATATATATATATAATATTTATATAAATATATATATATATATATATATATATATCAAATGTTATTAGATGGAGGGTGGCTGGGAGACTTTTGTCCAGCTGGACAGCAGCAGACAATAAAGAAGCAGACATAAATTACTTTAGCAACCCCCTCTTAGCCCATCCTGTCCTTCTTATCATAGTTTACTGGTCTCTGTGCTCTGTTTTGTCCTGCTTCAACTTAGCCACATGAGGCATTTAACTATTTGGCCCCATCAACGGCGGCCCAATGGAAAATGTCCCGGCATCCCGGTAGCCCAATCCGTCCTGGCTGTGACTAGATTTGAGCCTGGACCTCCTGGTTCGTAGCCTCTTCCTCTTTTCCTGAGCCACCAGAGTGAGCTTTGTTCTGTGAAAGTTTTTGGAGACCTGTTACTTGCAGTGGATAGCTCTCTGGCTCCACCAGCTTGCCAGCTGCAGATAGTTCTGCAATTAGCTCTCCTATAAAAGGCTACTTCACCGTCCACTTTCTGCCCTGACATTGTGGTCCATCTTGTTTGTGCCTCTGACCTTGCCTGAATTTCCTGTTTAGTTCCTGAAATCTCCTTGTTTTCAGACAACCCTTTTAGATCTCCCTTGGACCAGTACCAGTCACCTGTTTATGCATTCAAGTTCTGCAGAGGTTTTCTGCCAAGTGCCTGTCTCCATCTGCTGTGCCCAAGCTCTGCAGAGGGTCTCTGTCAAGTTCAAGTATCCAGCACCTTTGCCAAGCTCTGCAGAGGGTATCTGCACAATTTCTCTGTCAAGCATATGTGTCCTGCTCCTGTCTCAGCCCCCAGTAGACATTCCTTTCTCGGCCTCCTGACTTAAGCAGCGCTAGTATTGGAGTGCGGTAAGGAGCACAAAATTTTGCTCAACGCTCATTTCTTGCCTTTTAACACCGGTTTTGTAAAAACCTGTAATACCAGCGCTGTAGGTAAGTGAGCGGTGAGCAAAAACTGCTTGTTAGCACCGCATAGCTTCTAACGCAAAACTCGTAATCTAACCGAAGGTAAGTAGTGCTAAAAACAAATATCTTTTGCCAAACTAGAAAGTCTGCCCCTCAAAACAGACAGTGAATAAATGTATATGAATAGGATAGATAGTTGGCGCTCCAAGGAGTGGAGCAGGGATAAATATGGGGATGATTAATTATATATATATAATAAATATTATGTGATGTGCAAACAACTATAATAAAATATATATATAGTCCTAGGGAAATAATATATGTGGAGACACCACAGATGGAAAATTGTAATAATATTTTATTATTTAAAGATATGTTAAAAAAACAAAAAATGATGGTTTCCAATACTTAATTAAAACATAATTAAAACAATATTACCCAATACATAGGGAAATACAAATGAAGCATTTCAATTACACATATAAGGGACGTCTCCCTAAATTGACACAACAAAGAAATACTGACAGTTTAAATCCACCTTGTTGCGGGAGGCAGATACACTGTAGAGCTGTGCAAAGTTCAGTATACTTCTGTTAGTGCAGAGAATGTTACGTGATCACAATACTAAAATGTCTGATCAAACTTATTACTCACGTGATGTAGATTTAAATACAATTGCCATTACAATGCTTCAAATATTGACAGTGCACTGATAAAGTAGCAATCTAGGTTGCCAAGGAGACCGTGATCCTTAGCCATGGCTAACTTGTAAAATGTTGATAAAAAACATTTAATTGTAGTGTCCAGCCTTTCTCCGTTCTGGCGGTTAGCACATCAGAAATGCAAAGGTATTTGAGAGCTTGTCTCCTCTGTATCCTTAGACACTCCTCAGAGCCTCTCATCATGCGAATTCTGTACTGGCCCTGTCAGAAGGGCCGCTGGAATGATTGAGCTGTAAGATATATGAACCCTCTTAACAGTGGGTGAATCCTTCCAGACCTGTCTCCACCGCGCCCTTGGACACTCCCAGGAGATTAACAGGTATACAGGTATACACCGGTCTTTGGATCTTTGGATCTGTACTTGCTGTGTATCCAGATAAAACAATGTGCTTAACGAAGCTCCTTAAAAAGCAGTTTGTTGATTCTACGCGTTTCACCCAATATAGAGTTTACCTTCTTTTTAGATATATAACTATAACAAATGTATTAGTCATATGCCAAGTTCCTATAGTCATATGCCAAGTTCCTATACTAAATAGACTTATTTAGTATATATATTTATTCTAATACATTTATTCAAATATGACCCATTATTTCTAGAGTCTATCCTTTTATACAAGTATTATATATACTAGTTGGGAAAGAAAGCAAGTATTATATGACTTAACAGAAGCATATAGATTATTAAATGACACAGACACATATAAGTCACTTAAACTAGATACATTTCATAATTGTGAAAGTAGTCTAATAGCCCTCCTAGAGACAGAAAAAGATAAAGGCATAATCAATCACAGATAATTTAAGTATTTAAGCCCAAAATTCCCAAGAAAACCAATATTTTATTTTCTGCCCAAGGTCCACAAAGACAAAAATAACCCACCGGGAAGGCCAATAATCTTGGGGATTGGCTCCCTTACGAGTAACCTTTCAGAATATATAGATAAACTAATACAACCATATGTGAAGAAACTTCCTTCCTACATAAAATATACCACAGACATTCTACAACCACTACAAAAAATAAATTGGAAAGAGGAATATCTGATGGCTACGTGTGACGTTACCTGGTTATACACCTGTATAAAACACAATTTGGGGAAAGAGGCCATCTCCCACTGCCTAGAAAAAGATAGGGAAATACATGTACATCAAAAGGAGTTTATTATAAAAAGTATAGACTTTATATTAAATAACTTTTTTTCTTTTAATGAAGTTTTTTATCAGCAAATACAAGGAACAGTGATGGGCACAAGATTTGCGCCCTACTATGCAAATTAATTTATGGGATTATGGGAAGAGAATGTCCTAGCCCAACATGAGCTGGGCACGAACCCTGTGCTGTTTCGTCGCTATATAGATTATCTGATTCTAGTATGGAAGGGAAATTAAACATCCCTATGTACCTTCTTAGATGATATGAACAAAAATAAGAAAGGCCTTCACTTCACATACAAGATTAGTACAGATAAAATTACATTTCTAGATCTAAATATAGAAATAAAATCCAACACATTAGAAACCAAGACCCATTTTAAGGATTTTTTACAAAGATGGAAATACAACATACCTAAAAGTCAATATCTAAGATTAAGACTTAATTGTTCAAATATATCATATTATCTAGAACAGGCAGAGATTTTAGAACACTAATTTATAGAAAGAGGCTATTTGAAAGAATCCCTAAAAAATACAAAAGAAGAGATAAATGAATAACAACAGAGCGATATCCTAAAATACAAAAATAAAAGGAAAGAAAATATAAAAGCAATAACTGATGATGCCATTGATGTACCATTGATTATTCAATATAATGATGAACATAATATTCTGAAAAAAAATATGAAAAAGCATTGGCATTTGGTGCAAAATTATCCTATAATTGGTAATACAGTTACATCCTATACTAGACTCGTTTATAGAAGAGCAAATAATCTCAAATCTATATTGGCCCCAAACGAATTTAAAAACAAAAAAATATATACTCACACAAAATGACCTAAAAGGGAAGAAGCTAAATGGTTTCTTCCCATGCAATTCTTGCAAGTCATGTAAATATAGTTGTAAAAAGAAAGAATTTAAATCATGTGTAACAGGTAAAATACAAAAAAAATCACAGATACCATTAGGTGTCAAGATAAGGGTGTCGTATATTTAATCAAATGCACATGCCAGAAACAGTATTTTGGTGAAACCACTTGGAGTCTCCGAGAGAGAATGAGGGAACATATATGGGCTATTGAAAAGGAGAAAACCGACACTTTATTGTATCAACACTTCAAAGATACACAAAATAGAAATCTTTCTGAATTTAAATGTTGGGGTATTTTTAAACTGAAAAAGAATTGGAGAGGAGGTAATTTTGAGGGTTAACTCCTTAAAAAGAAGCTGCATTTATTTATAATTTTCAAACCCTCCAACCCTCAGGACTAAATTCAGAATTGGACATCTTTCTCTTTATGTAATACTCAACATCATATTTAATATTCAATATCCCAATATATTCTTTCTATTTTTTCTACTTTCACTAATATATAATACATTTATTCCATA
Source organism: Bombina bombina (assembly GCF_027579735.1). Lineage (NCBI taxonomy): Eukaryota > Metazoa > Chordata > Amphibia > Anura > Bombinatoridae > Bombina > Bombina bombina. The sequence continues at coordinate 955,921,229 of NC_069500.1, forward strand.
CTACACCTTTTGGTCTATTCACTTTACATATTCAATGTATAAATATATGACAAAGTGTATCAGATTTTGATAATTAGGATGTCGATAAAAAAATAGAAAAGGTATATCTTTCGAGTACATTGTCATATAATAGATTGTATGGTATATAGAATGTCTTGCATAAATCTCATACATATATTGCTTTCTTTCCCAACTAGTATATATAATACTTGTATAAAAGGATGGATTCTAGCAATAATAGGTAATATTTGAATAAATGTATTAGAATAAATATATATACACAAAATAAGTCTGTTATAGACTTCTGCTATCTAATGGCCCAATTAAAACTATAGGAACTAGCATATGACTAATACATTTGTTACAGTTATATATGTGCAAAGGAAGTAAACTCTATATTGGTATATACGACCTTAAAAATATCGGAGGTGAACTGATTCTCCAATCAAAGGCACACAGCAATTAACCAATGAAACATCAAGTCTGGCTATATAAGAAGCATACCAAACAGTCGTTTAGCATCTTGATAAAGCCCTTGTGAGGGTGAAACACGCAGAATCAACAGACTTCTTTTTAAGGAGCTTCATTAAGCACATTATTTTATATGGATACTGAGCAAGTACAGATCCAAAGACTGGTGTATACCTGTATACCTGTTAATCTCCTGGGAGTGTCCAAGGGCACGGTGGAGACAGGTCTGGAAGGATTTACCCACTGTTAAGAGGGATCATATATCTTAAAGCTCAATCATTCCAGTGGCCCTTCTGACAGGACCAGTACAGAATTTGCAAGCTGAGAGGCTCCTAGGAGTGTCTAAGGATACAGAGGAGACAAGCTCTCAAATACCTTCGCTTTCCCGATGTGCTAACCACCAGAATGGAGAAAGGCTGGACACTACAATTAAATGTTTTTTTAATCAACATTTTACAAGTTAGCCATGGCTAAAGATTGCGGTCTCCTTGGCAACCTAGATTGATACTTTATCAGTGCACTGTCAATATTGGAAACATTGTAACGGAAATTTTATTCAAATCTACATCATGTGAGTAATAAGTTTGATCAGACATTTCAGTATTGTGATCATGTGACATTCTCTGCTTTGCACAGCTCCACTATGTACCTGCCTCCCGCAACAAGGTGGTTTTAAAACTGTCAGTATTTCTTTGTTGTGTCAATTTAGGGAGACGTCTCTTATATGTGTAATTGAAGCGCTTCATTTTTATTTCCCTATGTATGGGGTCATAGTGTTTTAATTATGTTTTAATTAAGTATTGGAAAACATCATTTTTTGTTTTTTTAATATATCTTTACATAATAAAATATTATTACAATGTTCCATCTGTGGTTGCTCCACATATATTATTTCCCTAGGACTATATATTTTTTATTATAATTGTTTGCACATCACATAATATTTATTATATATATAATTGGTCATCCCCATATTGATCCCTGATCCACTCCTTGGAGCACCAATCAACTTCTGTCTAGGCACCAAGTGGGCAACTCTTGTTTCAGCCTCCAGTGGGCACTCCAGTCTCAGCATTAGAGTGGTCAACTCCTGTCTTGGCCTCCAGAGGGAAACTCCTGTCTCAGACTCCAGTGTACAACTCTTCTGCCTCCAGTGGGCAATCCTGATTTTGGACTAAGTTGGCACTCTGTCCCTGTTCTTACAGTAGGCTCTCCTGGCCTTAACATGGACATTACTTCAGACTCCAGGTTTGGTGTGGACACACCGGCTTGCTTATCCGGTTTCCAGTCTACATGTCTCCAGTTTCAGTACAATTAACTTGCTTGTCTGTTACTAAACCATGCCTAAAATGGGTAATTCCATAACAAAGCACATATCACTCACCCCTTTCTGTACTCAAGAAGTTCCTATGCCTGCCACTAACTCGCATATGCTCCTTTCCCCAGAACACACTCCACAGAGCATTACAGTATGTCAGGACTATACATCGGAGCTCACAGAGCAGTTTCGCAAATCCTACTTGAACAGGTGACAAATATGGCACAGCTAATGTAGCAGTTTTTTCAAGAGCTTCCTGATAAGCTGCAATTTATAACACAGTCCTATTCTACAGGCATGGAGGATCTAATTGTCATTCAGAGATATTTTTTGCAAAAAGTTTTTGACAAATATACTCTAGAGAAGTCTCCCTCAGTTCTGACATCCTCTGCATCTCCCAAAACTGCCTCTTTGTCATGTAAAGGGTGTTCTTCCAGATATATTGTGAAGGGAAATGCCAAAGCAACTCTTTCAGCTATGGAGATTACAAGAAGGAAAACCCAAGGAGTCTATTGTGGGTCTCCTGTTCTGTCATCTCCTACTTTCTGGTGAGCTATCCTAAGAGATCAGTTCAAGAGATCCAAGCTCATAATCCTGGTTCATCTGCTATGGTGGCTGCTGGGAAGAGTACCACAGGTTCAGCAACAAAAATGGCAGAAGCCCGGATAAATACTATCCTGGTGTAGCAACTCCCTAGATATCTCACAGAGAGGGAGCTTTATTTCTATGGACAGATCAATCTGAGTTCATTGAATATTGTTTCTGATAATGTTAAATTAAGCATTTTTGATTTATGACAATTGATTGACAAATTACAGAACTTACCAAGTTTTTCAAATTCTGATTAAGTGGGAATGGATTTCGAAGGAGAGGCAAGGGATAACATAATATCATCTGCATACATCATTATCTTATAATTGTTTGGTCCTATGTCAATCTCTTTATTAGGTGTAATATGGGATGCTAACACCTCAATAGTTAAAACAAACAATATTGTTGACAGGGGAAAACCTTCATGGGTGCCATTACAGATTGTGAGGGGCTCAGAAATTTGCTTTTGGCTATTGGCTTTGGGTTTAGGTGTAATATTTGCACTCTGAGTTTGGGGCCAAAACAAACATTTTTGAAGAGTTGTCAAAAAAATCCTATTTTAACTGTTGAACACCTTTTCAGCATCTGTTGAAATTGAAACTGCTTGAGTGTTATGAAATGTAATATAATCTATTGATTTGACTACTCCTGCCTGATCTACATGTATAATATCAGGAAGAATCTGGTTGATTCAGTTGCCAAATTTTGTATTTTTAAATCTGTATTTAAAAGGCGACTTAGGTTTGTAGTTTTTGAGAAGAGATGGTTCTTTATTAGACTTAGGGTCACAGATATATGGGATGCTAAGAACTTCACTGTCATCTAGTGAATTAAAGATATTTCTTAGATGTGGAGCTAGAATGTCGTGAAATGCCTTATAATACTTGCTTGAAAGGCCTTCTGAACCCGGACATTTGCTAGTAGATAGGGCTTCAATGGTGGCTTTGACCTCATTCACTATAAAAGGAGATTCTAATTCCTCCATTTCTACTGTGCACAGAAAGATCAACTTGATTAATACATGAATGTAAATCTATGTCTTGTTGACTATTAGTTGACTGACAGATTTTATATAAATTATTGTAACAATTCTTAAAGACATTTGCAATTTCTGTACTCTCCATCTCCAAGTCACTATCTGCCAACTTAATTCTACTAATGCAATAGCATTCCAATCAGCCAATAGAATGCAAGCTCAATCCTATTGGCTGATTGGATCAGCCAATAGGATTGAACTTCAATCCTATTGGTTGATTGTATCAGCCAATAGGATTTTTCCTACCTTAATTCCGAATGGCTGATAGAATTCTATCAGCCAATCGGAATTCAAGGGACACCATCTTGAATAACGTAATTTAAAGGAATATTCATTCGTCGGGTAGTCGTCGGCCTGGAAGGATGCTCCCTGTCGGATGTCTTGAAGATGGACCCGCTCGGCTCCGGATGGATGAAGATAGAAGATGCCGTCTGGATGAAGACTTCTGCCCATCTGGAGGACCACTTCTGCCCGGCTTCGTTGAGAACTTCGGCCCAGTTGGGTGAAGACGTCTCAAGGTAGGGTGATCTTCAGGGGGTTAGTGCTAGATTTTTTAAGGGGGGATTGGGTGGGTTTTAGAGTTGGGTGTGTGGGTTTTAATGTTGGGGGGGTATTGTATATTTTTTTACAGGTAATAGAGCTGATTACTCTGGGGCAATGCCCCGTAAAAAGCCCTTGTTTAAAATTCTTGTAATTATTTTATTATTTTCTGTAATTTAGTGTAATTTTTTTTGTTCTTTAGTTAATTATATTTAATTTTATTTAATTGTATTTAATTGTATTTAGTTTAGGTAAATAATTTAATTATAGTGTTATTATTATTATTATCATTTATTTGTATAGCGCCGCCAAATTCCGTAGCGCTGGGTACAATGATGGGGGTATACAATGACAAAGATCTGTGATACAATACAAAACATAACAAGACTAAACAAATCTAGCACAGGATGAAGAGGGCCCTGCTCCGGAGAGCTCACAGTCTATAGGTTTAGGGTGCAGAGACATAAGGTTGGGGTAGCTTGTTACATCGGTTGTATTTGCAGCAGTGAGTCAGGCAGTTCATGTACACGTATTAGCTTGGTTCGGATGCGGGATGGAGGAGAGATGGTAAGCCTCTCTGAATAGGTGAGTTTTCAAGGATCTTCTGAAGCTATACAAGGTTGGAGACAGTCTGATGGAGCGGGGTAGAGAGTTCCAGAGGACAGGAGCAGCACGTGCAAAGTCTTGGAGGCGGGAGTGGGATGTAGAGATAACAGGAGTGTAGAGACGTAGGTCAGAGTTTGATCGAAGAGGACGGGATGGGGAGTATTTCACGATGAGAGAGGAGATATAGTTGGGAGTTAGACTGTTGAGTGCTTTGTAAGTTAGGGTTAATACTTTAAACTGTATTCTGGAGTGTATGGGGAGCCAGTGTAGAGACTGGCAGAGCGGAACAGCTGATGTAGATCGTCGACTTAGGTGGATGAGTCTAGCAGAAGCATTCATAATAGATTGGAGGGAGGAGAGGCGGTGTTTTGGAAGGCCATTTAAGAGTAGATTGCAATAATCAATGCGTGACAGGATGAGGGAATGAATAAGTATTTTTGTAGTATTTTGAGTAAGGAAGGGACGAATTCTGGAAATGTTGCGTAGGTGTGACCGACAGGATTTGGTAAGCGTTTGTATATGTGGGTTGAATGTGAGTTCTGAGTCTAGTGTGACCCCAAGGCAGCGGAACTGGGGTGAGGTGTTGAGAATAGAGTCTCCAACCATCAGAGAAATGTCAGGTGTCGGATGTCTCGAAGAGGGGGGAATAAGAAGCAGCTCAGTTTTGGACAGATTGAGTTGGAGGTAGTGTGAAGACATCCAAGAGAAAATTGCAGAGAGGCAGTCAGAAATCTGGTTGAGTAAAGAGGGAGAGATATCAGGAGAGGAAAGATAGATTTGGGTATCATCAGCATATAGGTGGTACTGGAATCCAAAGGAGGCTATAAGTTTTCCAAGGCAGGATGTATAAAGAGAGAAAAGCAAGGGACCCAAGACAGAGCCTTGCGGTACTCCAACTGAGAGAGGCATAGGATCACAAGATGTGTTGTTAAAGGAAACTGAAAACGAGCGGTTTGAAAGAAATGATGCAATCCAGGAGAGGGCTGTGTCTCGGATGCCAAATGAATGTAGTATTTTTAGGAGGAGAGGATGGTCAACTGTATCAAAAGCTGCGGACAGGTCAAGAAGAATTAGTAATGAGTAATGGCCTTTTGCTTTGGCTGATAACAGGTCATTTGTTACTTTAGCAAGAGCGGTTTCTGTTGAGTGTTTAGGGCGGAAACCAGATTGTAGTGGATCAAGTAAGGAGTTAGTTGTGAGAAATTGAGTTAGCCGATTATAGACTAGTCGTTCCAATAATTTTGAAGCAAAGGGAAGTAAGGAGACTGGTCGATAGTTAGAAGGCGTGGAGGGGTCAAGCGAGGGCTTTTTTAGGATTGGTATGATTGTCGCATGCTTGAATGTGTCAGGAAATGTGCCAGCAGTGAGGGATTGGTTAAAGAGATAAGTTAGGGTAGGGGTTAGTGAAGCAGAGAGAAGGGGAATAAGTCGTGAAGGAATAGGGTCAAGTGGGCAGGTTGTGAGATGAGCCGAGGATAGGAGTGCAGAGACTTCTTCCTCTGTTACAGGAGGGAAATAGCATAGATTTTTGTTAATAGAAGGGGTGGGTAGGATCGCTGGGTTTGCAGGGTGCGAGGTGCAGATCTCTTTTCTAATGGTGTCAATTTTATTTTTGAAGTGATCAGCAATAATTTGAGCAGTGAGGTTGTTAGTGGGCGGGGGGGCAGGCGGACGTAGGAGGGAGTTAAAGGTTGAGAACAGTTTTCTGGGGTTGGATGCGTGAGATGACACGAGGGAGGAGAAATAGACTTGTTTTGCCAGGCTGAGCGCAGAGTTGTAGGACTTAAGGGTGAATTTATAATGTTGGAAATCAGCAAAGGTGCGTGATTTCCTCCACTGCCGTTCAGCGGCCCGTGAGCATCGCTGAAGATATCTGGTCTGTTTAGTGTGCCAAGGTTGCCGTCGAGTGATTGATGTACGTCGAAGAGTGGAGGGTGCAGTTTTATCAAGTGTTGATTTTAGTGCCGAATTATACTGTAGACTCACGAGGGTTGGGCAAGAGAGGGATGAAATGTCAGAGAGGAGAGGACTCAGTTGAGTGGAAAAGTCTGTGAGATCCAAGTCATTTAAATTCCTGTGAGGTAGCATTTTTTTGGGGGCTTGCAAAGATGTAGCAGGTAGAGTGAGAGAGAATGTTAATAGATGGTGGTCAGAGAGAGGAAAGGGGAAGTTAAGAGAGTTGGAAACGGCACAGAGATTTGTGAAGACCAGGTCTATGGAGTTGCCTTCACAGTGTGTTGGAGATGTTGTCCACTGGGACAGGCCTAAAGAGGTGGTAAGGGATAGAAGTTTAGAGGCAGCAGGCGTGTTAGGCTTATCAAGGGGTATGTTAAAGTGTTGTGTTAGGTGTAATTGTAACTTAGGTTAGGTTTTATTTTACAGGTAAATTTGTCTTTATTTTAACTAGGAAGTTATTAAATAGTTAATAACTATTTAATAACTATTGTACCTAGTTAAAATAATTACAAAGTTGCAAATAAATATAAACCCTAAGCTAGATACAATGTAACTATTAGTTATATTGTAGCTATCTTAGGGTTTAGTTTATAGGTAAGTATTTAGTTTTAAATAGGAATTATTTATTTAATGCTAGGAATATTTATTTAGATTAATTTAAATTATATTTAAGTTAGGGTTAAGGTTAGACTTAGGTTTAGGGGTTAATAAATGTCATGATCCGGTGTACATGCGCTCAGGACACAGACCCTCGGGGCAGTGGTAGGGATTTGAAGACACCGACCCCTGACCCGGGGAAGAGTATCCTGGACGTGGATAGATGATATTCTGTGATTCATAGTTGCTAGAAGTTATTGTAGAATAAATGGAGAGTGCAACATTTGTATACAATATATTCTGAGTTCACTGTGACTTATAGTTAGTTAATAGAAGTAACTGCAGGATTCAATGAGAGAAAAATATAGCAAAGTGGAATGTTCAGGCTTCAGAGTAATCTGGTAAAAGATTTGCACTTAGATGCAAACTAAGGATTGTTGCAGGTTCACAGTACATAATATTATATAAAGCTGTATGTCAGAGTTAAAGCACAGCTGCACAGGTACTTAGACAAGCTGCAAGTTTAGGCATTAATTACCGTTTGTGCATTTAGATGCAAACTTGGTTTGTTGCAGGTTCACAGTACATATTATTATAAAAAGCTGTATGTCAGTAATTAGCAGAGCAGCACAGGTGAAAGTTAAGTTTAAGGCATCAATTACTGTTTGAACATATATTGGAGAATCACAGGAAAGCTTTTAATTGAACACATAGATGCAGAGTTCAGAATATGTTAACATATTTGCAGCAGGATATTTCAGCAATGACAACTTGTAGCAGAGAAATAGTTATAAAGTTCTGAGTAGGATGCTCTTGTAATTAGAGAGTGATGATAACCAAAAGTATGCTTGATTTATAATAAAGTTCTGAATTTGTTAAGTAGCAGTGTCCAGGAAACAGAAAATGGAATTATTTGGATACTTGCGATTTGATGATTTTAGGCATTGGAATAGAAAATGCTGTAGGTTGAAATAGTTGGTAAATTCATACAGGAAACAGTCACAGACCTCTGTTGTTCAGGATCACAACTTCAATGTTAATGCAAGGCACATTAGACCTGAGAAGGCTTAAAAAGAGGGTGAGGTAATCAGGTGCATGAATGATTAATCAGGCAGGCAGGCAGGCAGGCAAGCTGAATGTGAATAATGCCCAAATGCAGCAGTCAGAGAAGGATTTCTTAAAGGGATAGTGACATTAGGCTGAGATATGTTACAATAAATTAAATATAGTGGCGGCGACATTGGGGGTGGCAGATTTGGGATTAATAAATATAATGTGGGTGGCGGCGGGGTCCGGGAGCGGCGGTTTAGGGGTTAAACACTTTATTTAGTTGCGGCAGGATCTGGGAGCGGCGGGATAGGGGTTAATAACTTTTATTTAGGTGGCGGCGGTGTAGGGGGGCAGATTAGGAGTTGATAAGTATAATGTAGGTTGCGGCGGTGTACGGGGTGGCAGATTAGGGGTGTTTAGACTCGGGGTACATGTTAGGGTGTTAGGTGTAGACATTCCCATAGAAATTAATGGGATATCGGGCAGCAGCGAACATAAGCTTTCGCTGCTTTCCGACTCCCATTGATTCCTATGGCATCCGCTGCCTCCAGGGTAGCGGATTGAAAATCAGGTACTAATCAGCCTAATAGGATTGAACTTCAATCCTATTGGCTGATTGCATCAGTCAATTGGATTTTTTCTACCTTAATTCCGATTGGCTGATAGAATTCTATCAGCCAATCGGAATTGAAGGGACGCCATGTTGGATGACATAATTTAAAGGAACCTTCATTCAGTCGTCGGATGAAGAAAGAAGAGGATGCTTTGCGTCGGATGTCTTGAAGATGGACCCGCTCCGCGCCGGATGGGTGAAGATAGAAGATGCCATCTGGATGAAGACTTCTGCCCGTCTGGATGACCTCTTCTTCCCAGCTTGGATGCAGACTTCTGCCCGTCTGGAGGACCACTTTGCCCGGCTTCGTTGAGGACTTCGGCCCGGTTGGGTGAAGACTTCTCAAGGTAGGGTGATCTTCAAGGGGTTAATGTTAGGTTTTATTAGGGGGGGATTGGGTGGGTTTTAGGGTAGGGTTGGGTGTGTGGGTGGTGGGTTTTAATGTTGGGGGGGTATTGTACTTTTCTTACAGGTAAAATAGCTGATTACTTTAGGGCAATGCCCCACAAAATGCCCTTTTAAGGGCTATTTGTAATTTAGTATAGGGTAGGGCTTAATTATAGTGTAGTGTTAGGTGTAATTGTAACTTAGGTTAGGTTTTATTTTACAGGTAAATTTGTCTTCATTTTAACTAGGTAGCTATTAAATAGTTAATAACTATTTAATAACTATTTTACCTAGTTAAAATAAATACAAAGTTGCCTGTAAAATAAAAATAAATCCTAAGCTAGCTACAATGTAACTATTAGTTATATTGTAGCTATCTTAGGGTTTATTTTATAGGTAAGTATTTAGTTTTAAATAAGAATAATTTAGTTAATTGTAGTAATTTTATTTAGATTTATTTAAATCACATTTAAGTTAGGGGGGTGTTAGGGTTAGGCTTAGATTTAGGGGTTAACAACTTACTATAGTGGCGGCGACGTTGGGGGCGGAAGATTAGGGGTTAATAAATGTAGGTAGGTGTCGGCGATGTTAGGGATGGCAGATTAGGGGTTAATAAAATTTAACTAGTGTTTGCGAGGTGGGAGTGCGGCGGTTTAGGGGTTAATATATTTATTATAGTGGCGGCGATGTCCGGTTCAGCAGATTAGGGGTTAAAAATTTTATTTTAGTGTTTGTGATGTGTTGGGGGCCTCGGTTTAGGGGTTAATAGGTAGTTTATGGGTGTTAGTGTACTTTTTAGCACTTTAGTTAAGAGTTTTATGCTACGGCGTTAGACCATAAAACGCTTAACTACTGACTTTAAAATGCGGTACCAGGCTTGACAGGAGAGGGTGTACCGCTCAATTTTTGGAAGACTCGTAATACCGGCGCTATGCAAGTCCCATTGAAAAAATAGGATACGCAATTAACGTAAGTGGATTTGCGGTATTTTCGAGTCTGGACGAAAAAGTGACCTGCAAGATTCGTAATACCAGCAGGCGTTAAAAAGCAGTGTTGGGACCTCTCAACGCTGCTTTTTAAGGCTAACGCAAGACTCATAATCTAGCAGAATGTTTGTAATCCATTTGCAGGGGTTAAACACATAGTGCAAGAAAAATGCTCTAACCTATTTTATTATTGTCATTTTTTTTTGTTTAAATACAGATATGAAAATGTCCAGTTATGATGGATGTAAAGTGTGCGGACATTTAAACAGTAATTGATACTGGGCTAGATTAAAAGTGGAGTGCAATTCATAGCATAAGGTGCATTATCTAGAATGATGGATGGTTAAATATATTCATCAAAGCATCTTAACATGGCTAAAACCTTTTTAACATACCCTAAAACTTTAATGGATAGCACAGGGTGTGCTATAAGTGCACTTACTGCACTCTTATTACAAGCAGTGATCTAAGTGTTGCACTCAAGCGCTGAAGTAAAACATTCTTACTAATAGTAAAGCACAGAACTACCAACTCCAGTACTTGCGCACCATCTGCTTAGCGCACTCTCTGCTTTATGCGCCGATTTAGTGCTCAAGCTTCATAAAGTTTACTATGTGCCCCCTATTATGACGGATTCAGCACAACAGCGTTTTCTGACATGCAGATGATATCTTGCCCTAGACTTTCACTCAAGTGATTAAAAAATAACTTCAGGCTTGTAAGAGCAAAAATAGAAGCAAGCACTATTAATTGAGCTTGACTATTATTAACACACAATTGCTTATATTTCTGAGAATTGCTACAAAATTCCCTTTGAAAAGCTTGCCAAATGCAATATTCTTATACATGTTTGTGTGTTTCATTAGATTCTCCTTTGATCTTTTCATAAATTGAGCAGTTTTTCAAAGTCAAATGGTGGCTATTCTTTAGGATTCTAATGGCTTAGAAGTAGGGGTAAAAAAATTATCTAAGCTTTGATACAGTGTTATCACATGGAAATTCTGATTGATGAACTGAAAGCTGTAATCATGGATGTCTGGGGGGGGGGTGGGTGGAATAGAATATACCATCTTGGCACTGCACTCATATTTTTACTTAAAGGGACATGACACCCAAAAAAATTCTTTCATGATTCAGATAGAGAATACAATTTTACAGAACTTTCTAATTTACTTCTATTATCTAATTTGTTTAATTCTCTTGGTATTATTTGTTGAAGGAGCAGCAATGCACTACTAGTTTCTAACTGAACATATGAGTGAGCCAAAGACAATCGGTATATATATGCAGCAACTAGTGATGTCCCGAACTGTTCGCCCGTGAACGGTTCACAGCGAACATAGCTTGTTCGCGTTCGTGTTTGTGGGCGAACACATGGCGATGTTCGATCCGCCCCTATGTGTCATCATTGAGGAAATTTTGACCCTTTATGTCACAGCCGCCTGACACATTAGAGCCAATCAACATCAGACACTCCCTCACAGACCCTCCCAGCTACTCGGAATCCGCCATTTTAGACTCATAACGACCTTGCTTTCTTAATGAGAGGACGTGTTTTTGCTCCTGACATTAATAGGAAAAACATAGCTAGGCTAGTGTATTTACAGTCCAGAAGGACTCCACTCATCTCTGCTGCAAGCACAGCACCCCAAAAAGCCCTTTTTAGGGCTATACTTCGTGCCGTTTTTTTTTTTTTCGTTTTTTTTTTTATTAGCATTTGCCTGGCTTTCAGGCTGTGTGTTTAAGGCTCACAGCATATGCTGTGATTACTGCCACCACTGATATCTCCCTAACAACATTAGTTTAAATTTAACTAACCAAAAAATTTAATTATTTTGCTAGTGTAATTTTTTTTCATTTTCTATCAGGCCAGTGTCACACAGTATATACTCTGGTGCATTGCTCTGTGCCAGCCAGCAGCCACCAGTGTTAATATCCGTTTATAACATTATTTTAAATAAAAAAAAATATATATATATATATTTTGCTAGTGTAATCTAATTACATTTACTATCAGGCCTGTATCTGTCAGGCTCAATCAGCATTAATATACCTCATTTTTTTTCAGTCTTTTGGTTAATTGGTCTGTGCCAGGCAGCCACCCAGCACTCATATCTATTCTTCTTCACCTTAATTTTAATATAAAAAAAAAAAAGTTTAAATTTGTTTGATAGTGTAATCTAATATAATTTTCTATACGGCCTGTGTGTTTTGCTGACATACAGAGCCTACTGTGTTTACTTGCTGCCCTCCCTAGTCTATGAGCCACGACTCATACATGTTTAACCTTTTTTAATTCCCCCCCCCCAAAAAATAATTAAAATCATTTTTCTAGTGTAATCTAATAGTATTTTCTATCAGGCGTGTGTGTATCTGACTTACAGAGCCTACTGTTTTTAATAGCTGCCCTTCCAAGGCTATCAGCCACGACTCATATGTATGTGCTTAACCTTTTTCTTTAAATTGCCAAAAAAAGTCTTTAAATCATTATGCTAGTGTATTCTAATTTTATTTTCTATCAGGCCTGTGTCTAACTGTCTATCTGACTTACACAGCATACTGTTGTTAATTGCTGCCCTACGTAGCAGCCAGCCAGTGCAACCACTCATAGAGTCATATGTGCATTGCACTTCTTAACATAATTTTAATATTAAAATCTAAAATTTTAAAATATTTTGCTAGTGTAATCTAACTTAATTTTCTATCAGGCCTGTGTTTTTGTCACTTACACAGCATACTGTGTTAAATTGCTGCCCTACCTACGATCCACAACTCATATCTGCCAGCCTGTGTGCCAGGCCCAACTAGCCAATTAGTGGCACCAATCATAATTCTTGTAACAGTATATAAAAAAATAAAAATCATAATTTTTTGGACTGCAAATATTCAGTCTCCTAGTGCCATTGAATTGCATTTACCTCCTGCCTGCCAGCCTTTTGTGCCAGGCTGTCTTGCCAACTATTTACACCAATCATAATTTTTTGTCACAGTATAGTTACTAATTTAAATTAAAAAATTATTGATTGTTGATGATCTTAATCCTCAGTTTGCTTGTGCCCTAGAATTGCACTTTTCTACTGCCTTCCAAGCCTTTGTGCCAGGCCTACTTGAAAAATATTTACACCAATCATATTTGTTGTCACAGTATTCTTAATAATTAAAAATTAAAGTAGTTGGTAATAGTTGTTGTGAATCCTCAGTTTGCTGGTGCCATTGAATTGCACTTTCCTCCTGCCTTGCAGCCTGCTGTGTGCTAGGCCCACCTAGCCAATTATTGCCAGCAATCATATTTCTTTTAACAGTATTGCAAAAATTGTCAATCATCACTGTTTTGACTGTCAGTAATCAGTCTCCTAGTGTCCTTGAATTGCATCTACCTCCTGCCTGCCAGCCTTTTGTGACAGGCTGTCTTGCCAACTATTTACACCAATCATAATTTTTTGTCACAGTATAGTTACTAATTAAAATTAAAAAATTCTTGATTGTTGATGATCTTAATCCTCAGTTTGCTTGTGCCCTAGAATTGCACTTTTCTACTGCCTTCCAAGCCTGTGTGCCAGGCCTACTCTAAAAATATTTGCACCAATCATATTTGTTGTCACAGTATTCTTAATAATTAAAAATTAAAATAGTTGGTAATAGTTGTTGTGAATCCTCAGTTTGCTGGTGCCATTGAATTGCACTTTCCTCCTGCCTTGCAGCCTGCGGTGTGCTAGGCCCACCTAGCCAATTATTGCCAGCAATCATATTTCTTTTAACAGTATTGCAAAAATTGTCAATCATCACTGTTTTGACTGTCAGTAATCAGTCTCCTAGTGTCCTTGAATTGCATCTACCTCCTGCCTGCCAGCCTTTTGTGACAGGCTGTCTTGCCAACTATTTACACCAATCATAATTTTTTGTCACAGTATAGTTACTAATTAAAATTAAAAAATTCTTGATTGTTGATGATCTTAATCCTCAGTTTGCTTGTGCCCTAGAATTGCACTTTTCTACTGCCTTCCAAGCCTGTGTGCCAGGCCTACTCTAAAAATATTTGCACCAATCATATTTGTTGTCACAGTATTCTTAATAATTAAAAATTAAAATTTTTGGTAATAGTTGTTGTGAATCCTCAGTTTGCTGGTGCTATTGAATTGCACTTTCTTCCTGCCTTGCAGCCTGTGTGCCAGGCCCACATAGCGAATTATTGCCAGCAATCATATTTCTTTAAACAGTATTGCAAAAATTGTCATTCATCACTGTTTTGACTGTCAGTATTCAGTCTCCTAGTGTCCTTGAATGGCATTTACCTCCTGCCTGCCAGCCTTTTGTGCCAGGCTGTCTAGCCAACTATTTACACCAATCATAATTGTTGTCACAGACAGTATAGTTACTAATTAAAATTAAAAAAAATTTGATTGTTGATCTTAATCCTCAGTTTGCTTGTGCCCTAGAATTGCACTTTTCTACTGCCTTCCAAGCCTGTGTGCCAGGCCTACTTGAAACATATTTACACCAATCATATTTGTTGTCACAGTATTCTTAATAATTAAAAATTAATTTTTTTGGTAATAGTTGTTGTGAATCCTCAGTTTGCTGGTGCCATTGAATTGCACTTTCCTCCTGCCTTGCAGCCTGCTGTGTGCTAGGCCCACCTAGCCAATTATTGCCAGCAATCATATTTCTTTAAACAGTATTGCAAAAATTGTCAATCATCACTGTTTGGACTGTCAGTATTCAGTCTCCTAGTGTCCTTGAATGGCATTTACCTCCTGCCTGCCAGCCTTTTGTGCCAGGCTGTCTAGCCAACTATTTACACCAATCATAATTGTTGTCACAGACAGTATAGTTACTAATTAAAATTAAAAAAAATTTGATTGTTGATCTTAATCCTCAGTTTGCTTGTGCCCTAGAATTGCACTTTTCTACTGCCTTCCAAGCCTGTGTGCCAGGCCTACTTGAAACATATTTACACCAATCATATTTGTTGTCACAGTATTCTTAATAATTAAAAATTAAAATTTTTGGTAATAGTTGTTGTGAATCCTCAGTTTGCTGGTGCCATTGAATTGCACTTTCCTCCTGCCTTGCAGCCTGCTGTGTGCTAGGCCCACCTAGCCAATTATTGCCAGCAATCATATTTCTTTTAACAGTATTGCAAAAATTGTCAATCATCACTGTTTTGACTGTCAGTAATCAGTCTCCTAGTGTCCTTGAATGGCATTTACCTCCTGCCTGCCAGCCTTTTGTGCCAGGCTGTCTAGCCAACTATTTACACCAATCATAATTGTTGTCACAGACAGTATAGTTACTAATTAAAATTAAAAAAAATTTGATTGTTGATCTTAATCCTCAGTTTGCTTGTGCCCTAGAATTGCACTTTTCTACTGCCTTCCAAGCCTGTGTGCCAGGCCTACTTGAAACATATTTACACCAATCATATTTGTTGTCACAGTATTCTTAATAATTAAAAATTAAAATTTTTGGTAATAGTTGTTGTGAATCCTCAGTTTGCTGGTGCCATTGAATTGCACTTTCCTCCTGCCTTGCAGCCTGCTGTGTGCTAGGCCCACCTAGCCAATTATTGCCAGCAATCATATTTCTTTAAACAGTATTGCAAAAATTGTCAATCATCACTGTTTTGACTGTCAGTATTCAGTCTCCTAGTGTCCTTGAATGGCATTTACCTCCTGCCTGCCAGCCTTTTGTGCCAGGCTGTCTAGCCAACTATTTACACCAATCATAATTGTTGTCACAGACAGTATAGTTACTAATTAAAATTAAAAAAAATTTGATTGTTGATCTTAATCCTCAGTTTGCTTGTGCCCTAGAATTGCACTTTTCTACTGCCTTCCAAGCCTGTGTGCCAGGCCTACTTGAAACATATTTACACCAATCATATTTGTTGTCACAGTATTCTTAATAATTAAAAATTAAAATTTTTGGTAATAGTTGTTGTGAATCCTCAGTTTGCTGGTGCCATTGAATTGCACTTTCCTCCTGCCTTGCAGCCTGCTGTGTGCTAGGCCCACCTAGCCAATTATTGCCAGCAATCATATTTCTTTAAACAGTATTGCAAAAATTGTCATTCATCACTGTTTTGACTGTCAGTATTCAGTCTCCTAGTGTCCTTGAATGGCATTTACCTCCTGCCTGCCAGCCTTTTGTGCCAGGCTGTCTAGCCAACTATTTACACCAATCATAATTGTTGTCACAGACAGTATAGTTACTAATTAAAATTAAAAAAAATTTGATTGTTGATCTTAATCCTCAGTTTGCTTGTGCCCTAGAATTGCACTTTTCTACTGCCTTCCAAGCCTGTGTGCCAGGCCTACTTGAAACATATTTACACCAATCATATTTGTTGTCACAGTATTCTTAATAATTAAAAATTAAAATTTTTGGTAATAGTTGTTGTGAATCCTCAGTTTGCTGGTGCCATTGAATTGCACTTTCCTCCTGCCTTGCAGCCTGCTGTGTGCTAGGCCCACCTAGCCAATTATTGCCAGCAATCATATTTCTTTTAACAGTATTGCAAAAATTGTCAATCATCACTGTTTTGACTGTCAGTAATCAGTCTCCTAGTGTCCTTGAATGGCATTTACCTCCTGCCTGCCAGCCTTTTGTGCCAGGCTGTCTAGCCAACTATTTACACCAATCATAATTGTTGTCACAGACAGTATAGTTACTAATTAAAATTAAAAAAAATTTGATTGTTGATCTTAATCCTCAGTTTGCTTGTGCCCTAGAATTGCACTTTTCTACTGCCTTCCAAGCCTGTGTGCCAGGCCTACTTGAAACATATTTACACCAATCATATTTGTTGTCACAGTATTCTTAATAATTAAAAATTAAAATTTTTGGTAATAGTTGTGAATCCTCAGTTTGCTGGTGCCATTGAATTGCACTTTCCTCCTGCCTTGCAGCCTGCTGTGTGCTAGGCCCACCTAGCCAATTATTGCCAGCAATCATATTTCTTTAAACAGTATTGCAAAAATTGTCAATCATCACTGTTTTGACTGTCAGTATTCAGTCTCCTAGTGTCCTTGAATGGCATTTACCTCCTGCCTGCCAGCCTTTTGTGCCAGGCTGTCTAGCCAACTATTTACACCAATCATAATTGTTGTCACAGACAGTATAGTTACTAATTAAAATTAAAAAAAATTTGATTGTTGATCTTAATCCTCAGTTTGCTTGTGCCCTAGAATTGCACTTTTCTACTGCCTTCCAAGCCTGTGTGCCAGGCCTACTTGAAACATATTTACACCAATCATATTTGTTGTCACAGTATTCTTAATAATTAAAAATTAAAATTTTTGGTAATAGTTGTTGTGAATCCTCAGTTTGCTGGTGCCATTGAATTGCACTTTCCTCCTGCCTTGCAGCCTGCTGTGTGCTAGGCCCACCTAGCCAATTATTGCCAGCAATCATATTTCTTTAAACAGTATTGCAAAAATTGTCAATCATCACTGTTTTGACTGTCAGTATTCAGTCTCCTAGTGTCCTTGAATGGCATTTACCTCCTGCCTGCCAGCCTTTTGTGCCAGGCTGTCTAGCCAACTATTTACACCAATCATAATTGTTGTCACAGACAGTATAGTTACTAATTAAAATTAAAAAAAATTTGATTGTTGATCTTAATCCTCAGTTTGCTTGTGCCCTAGAATTGCACTTTTCTACTGCCTTCCAAGCCTGTGTGCCAGGCCTACTTGAAACATATTTACACCAATCATATTTGTTGTCACAGTATTCTTAATAATTAAAAATTAAAATTTTTTGTAATAGTTGTTGTGAATCCTCAGTTTGCTGGTGCCATTGAATTGCACTTTCCTCCTGCCTTGCAGCCTGCTGTGTGCTAGGCCCACCTAGCCAATTATTGCCAGCAATCATATTTCTTTTAACAGTATTGCAAAAATTGTCAATCATCACTGTTTTGACTGTCAGTAATCAGTCTCCTAGTGTCCTTGAATGGCATTTACCTCCTGCCTGCCAGCCTTTTGTGCCAGGCTGTCTAGCCAACTATTTACACCAATCATAATTGTTGTCACAGACAGTATAGTTACTAATTAAAATTAAAAAAAATTTGATTGTTGATCTTAATCCTCAGTTTGCTTGTGCCCTAGAATTGCACTTTTCTACTGCCTTCCAAGCCTGTGTGCCAGGCCTACTTGAAACATATTTACACCAATCATATTTGTTGTCACAGTATTCTTAATAATTAAAAATTAAAATTTTTGGTAATAGTTGTTGTGAATCCTCAGTTTGCTGGTGCCATTGAATTGCACTTTCCTCCTGCCTTGCAGCCTGCTGTGTGCTAGGCCCACCTAGCCAATTATTGCCAGCAATCATATTTCTTTTAACAGTATTGCAAAAATTGTCAATCATCACTGTTTTGACTGTCAGTAATCAGTCTCCTAGTGTCCTTGAATAGCATTTACCTCCTGCCTGCCAGCCTTTTGTGCCAGGCTGTCTAGCCAACTATTTACACCAATCATAATTGTTGTCACAGACAGTATAGTTACTAATTAAAATTAAAAAAAATTTGATTGTTGATCTTAATCCTCAGTTTGCTTGTGCCCTAGAATTGCACTTTTCTACTGCCTTCCAAGCCTGTGTGCCAGGCCTACTTGAAACATATTTACACCAATCATATTTGTTGTCACAGTATTCTTAATAATTAAAAATTAAAATTTTTGGTAATAGTTGTTGTGAATCCTCAGTTTGCTGGTGCCATTGAATTGCACTTTCCTCCTGCCTTGCAGCCTGCTGTGTGCTAGGCCCACCTAGCCAATTATTGCCAGCAATCATATTTCTTTTAACAGTATTGCAAAAATTGTCAATCATCACTGTTTTGACTGTCAGTAATCAGTCTCCTAGTGTCCTTGAATTGCATCTACCTGCTGCCTGCCAGCCTTTTGTGCCAGGCCATCTTGCCAACTATTTACACCAATCATAATTTTTGTCACAGTATAGTTACTAATTAAAATTAAAAAATATTTGATTGTTGATCTTAATCCTCAGTTTGCTCGTGCCATTGAATTGCACTTTTCTACTGCCTGCCAGCCTGTGTGCCAGGCCCAACTATCCAATTAGTGCCAGCAATCATATTTATTTTAACAGTATTGCAAAATTTGTCAATCATCACTGTCTTGACTGTCAATCTGCAGTCTACTAGTGCCCTCCTTGAATTGCATTTTCATCCTGCCTGCCTGCCTGTGTGCCAGTCCCAACTAGCCAATTAGTGCCACCAATCATATTTATTGTAACAGGATTGGAATTTTTGTTAATCATAACTGTTTTGACTGTGATTCTTCAGTCTCCTAGTGCCATTGAATTGCAGTTTCCTTTCTCCCAGCGTGTGTGCCAGACAGGCCCATTTGCCAACTAGTGCCAAACAATCATATTTGTTGTCACAGTACTTGTAATATTTTAAAAAAATAACAATTTTTGATTTTTAAAACATCTGTCTTTTTTGTTGTTGTCAGTCTCACAGCGTATACTGTGCCCACTTTCACAGTGCCACAGCTCAATTGGTGTAATAGTATTGTTAGTGTCCATTTTAAAAAAAAATGACAGGCAGAGGCAGGCCACCCCACAGGTTCCGTGGTTGTCGTCGTGGTGCTGTGATTCCTTTAGGCCCTACAAATATGCACATTGTTCAGACGCCGGGTGCCAGGGGGGACGCGAAAACTTCTGAGGAGGACCTAGTTGAATGGCTAACACAGGACACCCAATCTTCTTCAGCTTCCGCTGCTAGTCCTCCTAACCTTGACGCACCATCTACGTCCAGCTGTGCTTTGGGCATGTCTAAAGTGACCAGTGCCACTCCCCCGCCTGTCACCACCACGAACACTAGCACCACAGCTGCTTCACTTGATCTGTCACAGGAGTTATTGACACATCATTTGGAAGAAATGAGTGATGCGCAACCATCATTGACAGAGGATGTAGATAATAGTGATCAGTCTCAGTCAGGCAGCATTACCGACATGGAGGTACGGTGTGATGATGATGATGTTGTACCTGCTGCTGCTTCCTTTCTTGATGTTTCAGATACAAGTGAAGCGGTTGATGATGATGTGTCGGTGGATGTCACGTGGGTGCCTGCTAGAAGAGAAGAAGAAGAGGGGGAAAGTTCAGATGGTGAGACAGAGAGGAGGAGGAAGAGACGATTTGGAAGCATGGGGAGGTCGTCACAAGGAGCTAGTGGCACAGTCAGACAGCATGCATCGTCAGCAGGGGTCAGCCAGACAGCACGCCGATGTCCATCAACGCATGCTGTTGCCACCACCAGAATGCCATCATCGCAGAGCTCAGCAGTGTGGCATTTTTTTTTTGTGTGTCTGCCTCTGACAACAGCGATGCCATTTGCAACCTGTGCCAAAAGAAACTGAGTCATGGGAAGTCCAACAGCCACCTAGGTACAACTTCTTTGCAAAGGCACATGGTCTCCCATCACAAAGGCCGATGGGAAGAACACATGAGTAGAAGCAGCACACAAAGTGAAAGCCGCCCTCCTCCTCCTGCTCCAGCATCTTCAGCCACGTCAACCAGTGCTGTCCTCCTTGCCCCCTCTTAACCATCCTCCACTCAGTCTCTCTTACGTAGCAGTTCCTGGTCATCTGCCCACAGTCAGGTGTCTGTCAAGGACATGTTTGAGCGTAAGAAGCCAATTTCTCAAAGTCACCCCCTTGCTGGCTTGTCTGAACTCTTAGCCCACCAGCTTTTACCATACAAGCTGGTGGAGTCTGATGCTTTCAAAAAAATTGTATCTATTGGGACACCGCAGTGGAAGGTACCTGGCAGAAATTTCTTTTCACAAAAGGCAATCCCAAACCTGTACTCTGTTGTGAGAAAGGAAGTTATGGCATGTCTGGCACACAGCGTTGGGGCAAGGGTCCATATGACCACGGATAGCTGGTCTGCAAAGCATGGTCAGGGCAGGTATATCACCTACACTGTGCATTGGGTAAACCTGCTGACTTCTGACAAGCATGGAATGTGTGGCTCTGCAGAAGAGTTGGTGACACCGCCACGACTTGCAGGCAGGCCTGCTGCTACCTCCTCTACTCCTCCTACTCCATCCTCTTCCATAACCTCTTCCTCGGCTGAGTCCTCTTCAACTTCTGCATCTTGCTCCACATCTATGGCACCCCCCCAGCTCCCCAGGTACTATGCTACATCCCGAGTACGGCAGTGTCACGCCGTCTTGGGGTTGACTTGCCTGAAAGCGGAGAGTCACACCGCACCAGCACTCCTGACTGCCCTGAACGCACAGGTGGATCAGTGGCTGACTCCGCACCAACTGGAGATTGGCAAGGTTGTTTCTGACAATGGAAGTAATTTGGTGGCGGCATTGAAATTGGGCAAGTTGACACATGTGCCGTGCATGGCACATGTGTGTAATCTAATTGTAAAACGATTTGTCCATAAGTACCCAGGCTTACAGGACGTCCTGAAGCAGGCCGGGAAGGTGTGTGGCCATTTCAGGCGTTCCTACATGGCCATGGTGCACTTGTCCGATATCCAGAGTCAAAACAACCTGCCAGTGGGGCGCTTGATTTGCGACAGCCCGACACGGTGGAATTCAACACTCCTAATGTTTGACCGCCTGCTACAACAAGAAAAAGCTGTTAATGAGTATTTGTATGACCGGGGTGCTAGGCCAGCCTCTGGGGAGCTGGGGATATTTTTTCCAAATTACTGGACGCTCATGCGCAATGCCTGTAGGCTCATGCGTCCTTTTGAGGAGGTGACAAACCTTGTCAGTCGCACCAAGGCACCATCAGCGACATCATACCATTTGTTTTCTTCCTGGAGCGTGCCCTGCGAAGAGTGCTGGATCAGGCAGTAGATGAGCGTAAAGAGGAAGCGGGAGAGTTGTGGTGTCCATCACCCCCACCAACAGCCGAATCAGCATCGCTTGCTGTACCTGCGGCAACGCAGGAAGAGGATTGTGAGGAAGAGGAGTCAGAGGAGGAATGCGGCTTTGAGGAGGAGGAGGAAGACCGAGCACAACAGGCATCCCAGGGTGCTTGTTGTTGTCACCTCTCTGGTACCCGTGTTGTTGTACGTGGCTGGGGGGAAGAAGATACCATCAGTGAGGAGGAGGAACGGGACATGATTAGCTCGGCATCCAACCTTGTTCAAATGAATTCTTTCATGCTGTCGTGCCTGTTGAGGGACCCTCGTATAAAAAAAGCTGAAGGAGAACGACCTGTACTGGGTGTCCATGCTCCTCAACCCCCGGTATAAGCATAAAGTGCCTGAAATGTTACCAAATTCCCGCAAGTCGGAAAGGATGGAGCATTTTCATAATAAATTAAAAACTATGCTTTACAGAGCGTATAAGGGTGATGTAACAGCACCACGGGAATGTAACAAGGGAAGAGATGAAATTAATCCTCCTCCTCCCAAGACCACGGCGGCAAGGACCGGACGCTTTCCTGACATCTTGTTGATGGAGGACATGCGTACCTTTTTAACTCCCATGCACCATCAGAGCCTTTCGGGATCCAGCCTTAGAGAAAGACTCAACCGACAGGTAGCAGACTAACTGCGGATCTTGACACTCTCAGGAGCGATGGACCCCTTGACTACTGGGTGTGCAGGCTGGACTTGTGGCCTGAGCTATCCCAATTTGCAATGGAACTTCTGGCCTGCCCCGCTTCAAGTGTCCTGTCCGAAAGGACTTTCAGTGCAGCAATAGGTTTTGTCACTGAGAAGAGAAGTCGTCTAGGTCAAAAAAGCCTTGACTATCTCACTTTTATAAAAATGAATGAGCGATGGATACCGAAGGGACTGACATTGGGCGAAACATTTGAATAAAAAAGGCCTTATGATGAGATGAGCTGGCTTGGGCTACAACTGGTACACAGGCTGGCCTTTTTTTTTTTGTTATAAAGCCGGAGGACTTGCTTGACTTATCCGCCAACAACTAGTGTTCAAGCCACAAACTTTTAGGGCACTTTATAAATGTTTTACAAACATCAATTTTTCTGGCCCCTGCTACAGCAGTTGCTACAACAATACCCAATTTTTTCAGTCATTTGTACATTCCTAATTTTTCTGGCCTCTGCTGCAGCTCTGTGGGTACAAAACTCAAATAAAAAAAATAAGGCACATAACACTAGTGATTAAACTGTTACGAATTGTACAACTTAGCAAACCACTCATATCTGGTGGACCATTAAATTGAACGCAAAATGCCACAAATTTGAAGGAGGAGGACCGACCAAGCATCTTTATCCGTCTCTTGGTTGCTCTAAATTATCTCTGTGTTCCATCTATGCCATACCTGTACTCTATTGTGCAAAAGGGTGGCATATGTGGTGTTTCATGCTGTTGTGCCTGTTGCGGGTCGTGGCCCATGGTATAAAAAGGCTGAAGGAGAATGACCTGTAATGGGTGTCCCATCAAATTTGTAAAAAATTTCTCTCAATTATCTTTGGGTTTCTAAAATGGATGCCATACCTGTACTCGCTTGTGCAAAAGGGTTGAGGGTGCTGGACCCTCTTATAAAAAAAGCTGAAGGAGAACAACCTGGAGTGGGAGTCCAAGCATGGTTTTTGGGGCTATTTCACTTTTCCAAACAATTATTTGTGGGTCTCTAAAATCAATGCCGTACCAGTACTCTATTGTTCAAAAGGATGCCATATGTTCTCTTTCCTGCTGGTATTTTGTTTGAGGGTCCTGGACCCTCTTATAAAAAGGCCTAAGGCGAAAGAGGTGTACTGGGTGTCCACTCAATTTTTTTTTCTATTTCCCATTTGACCAAAATTATCTCTGGGTTTGTAAAATCAATGCTGTACCTGTACTCTATTGTTCAAAAGGATGCCATACGTCCTCTTTCCTGATGGTGTTTTTTTTGAGGGTCCTGGACCCTCTTTAAAAAGGCCGAAGGAGAAAGAAGTGTACTGGGTGTCCATCGAATCATTTGTTTGATTCAAATTCCCGGTTGCAACAAATTATCTCTGGGTTTCTAAAATCAATGCCTTTCCTGTAATCTAAATTTCAAAAGAATGCCATATGTCCTCTTTCCTGCTGCTGGTTTGGTTGAGGGTCCTGGAGCCTCTGCTAAAAAAAGGCCTAAGGATAAATAAGTGTACTGGGTGTCTAATCAATGTTTTTTTAGATTTCACTGTTGCAACAAATTATCACCGGGTTTCTAAAATCAATGCCTTTCCTGTAATCGATTATTCACAAGGATGCCATATGTCCTCTTTCATGCTGTTGTTTCTGTTGAGGCTCCGGGAGCCTCTGATAAAAAGGCCTAAGGATAAAGAAGTGTACTGGGTGTCCAATAAATGTTTTTTTTCTATTTCCCGGTTCATATAAATGATCTCTGGGATTCTAAAATCAATGCCTTAACTGTAATCAATTGTTCACAAGGATGCCATATGTCCTCTTTCATGCTGTTGTTTCTGTTGAGGGTCCTGGAGCCTCTGCTAAAAAGGCCTAAGGATAAATAAGTGTACTGGGTGTCTAATCAATCTTTTTTTAGATTTCACGGTTGCAACAAATTATCCCCGGGTTTCTAAAATCAATGCCTTTCCTGTAATCTATTATTCACAAGGATGCCATATGTCCTCTTTCATGCTGTTGTTTCTGTTGAGGCTCCGGGAGCCTCTGATAAAAAGGCCTAAGGATAAAGAAGTGTACTGGGAGTCCAATCAATGTTTTTTTAGATTTCACGGTTGCAACAAATTATCCCCGGGTTTCTAAAATCAATGCCTTTCCTGTAATCTATTATTCACAAGGATTCCATATGTCCTCTTTCATGCTGTTGTTTCTATTGAGGGTACTGGATTCTCTGCTAAAAAGGCCTAAGGATAAATATGTGTACTGGGTGTCTAATAAATGTTTTTTTAGATTTCCCGGTTGAAACAAATTATCCCCGGGTTTCTAAAATCAATGCCTTTCCAGAAATCTATTTTTCAAAAGGATGCCATATGTCCTCTTTCCTGCTGCTGGTTTTGTTGAGGGTCCTGGAGCCTCTGCTAATAAGGCCTAAGGATAAATAAGTGTACTGGGTGTCTAATCAAGGTTTTTTTAGATTTCCCAGTTGCAACAAATTATCTCTGGGTTTCTCAAATCAATGCCTTAAATGTAATCTATTGTTCAAAAGGATGCCATATGTCCTCTTTCCTTTCCTTTCTTTTTTTTTCTCTGTATTTTTGTTTATTTTAGAAAATGTAATGCACTTATAGGTTCACTAAGATTATGACTTTGTACACTGCCATTTTCCATGCAGCATTTTGACATGTCGTGTGATATGACTAGAAGAATGGTATGTTTTGAATCTGCTGAGCATAATAAAATAAAAAAATAATAATTTAACTTGAGTTAATAACTGAAGCATGACTTCAGGAGTCAGGTGTGGTCATAGGTAGTGGTTGTTAGCAGATTCTTTTTAATGCAAATTGCAATTGCAACAGCGTGCATAAAATGTGCGTCACTAGTCTCCAAATCTTACCTTTTTTTTCATTCAGGATTAGTTTGCTGACCAGCGCAATATTGGAAAGGCAAAATACAGGTCTCCGTACCCGTTGTATAAGGGGTGACTAGTGCTTTTCCTTCTCTGTGTCAATAGTTGTGATTAACAAGTTGTCCAGTTACTATAGAACTGGTTTGATAACCCAGGGTCCTGGGGGGGGTATATTGGCGGCAGCTTTGACAGCACTATCAGGCTAGAGAGGCCTCTCAGTGTCGCGGCTAGCTGTAACGCAGTCAGCTGAGGTATCTCCAGGCTCCTCTTGGATAGCCTCAGAAAGTGTGACTATGAATCCCAAAAAGAAAATTAAATTAAGGTTGAAAACTAACTCCAAAGTAAATTGTAAGACCTGGAGCTCCTCAAACACACGTCCTACCGCAACAGCTATAGGCTCCGCCCCCCAAATCTTACCTTTTTGATAACAATTGATATTGCCACAGCTGGAACAACAGTAAATAACATGTATGCCACCACAGTCTCCGAAGCTGTTGTCTGATGTATACAAAAACACTGATAAAGTATTCCTTTCGGGGCGCAAAGAGATGGCTACGGGAACACTCCAGGAACTTCCCAAGAGTCGCTGTCTTGTGTTTCTGGTGATGTTGGAGACATCTGGGTAGTGTACAGGGAGGCCCAAAATCCTCTCCATCTCTGTGCACCACAAGACAGGACGTCCTTGTCATCCATAAGCACATGAAATTGCTTGCATTTTCCTTGGTTCAAGAAGTTCAGCTTTTGTGGGGATAGTACAGAATTAAATAAACTTTGGTTTCCTACCATACTCAAGACAATCTTGTAGTTCAAGCTTCGGACTTGCTGTGTGAAACAGTGGCCTGTCCATACCAGGAAGATGATTTAGACAGAAGTAACGGGCTCTGATTGCAGGTGACACATGTTTATCGTCAATCATCAAAGGGGTTGCGTGCAGAATTTGGCTGATGGCCCCTTATTTACATGTTTGTCCAGAGTCACAACATTTGCAAACAGCCAGAAGAAAGGTCGGTTCTCACCAGCCATAAGTTGAGCTTCAATTACCAAATGCTGATATTCAAAAAATAGACAAACAGTGCCTTAAAAAAATTTGCAATATGGATTCACCAGAGCAAGGTCATTGCAAGTACTTCCTATGATAACAAAATTAAAATGCCACAACTCCGCAATCTTCCCCTTCACATTATTATTGTCACACTCCATTGTACTCCTATGCCCACCTCCCTGCTCTTGTTTTTGTTGAGCGTCCTGGAGCCTCTGCTAAAAAGGCCTATGGATAAAGAAGTGTACTGGGTGTCTATTCAATGTTTTTTTTAGATTTCCCGGTTGCCACTAATTATCTCTGTGTTTCTAAAATCAATGCCTTTCCTGTAATCTATTATTCAAAAGGATGACATATGTCCTCTTTCATGCTGTTGTTTTGGGTTAAAGGCTCCGGGAACCTCTTATTAAAAAGGCCTGAGGATAAATAAGTGTACTGGGTGTCTAATCAATGTTTTTTTCTATTTCCCGGTTGCAAATAATGATCTGTGGGTTTCTAAAATCAATGCCTTTCCTGTAATCTATTATTCAAAAGGATGACATATGTCCTCTTTCATGCTGTTGTTTCGGTTGAGGCTCCGGGACCCTCGTATTAAAAAGGCCTAAGGATAAATAAGTGTATTGGGTGTCTAAATAATTTTTTTTTCTATTTCCCGATTGCAAATAATGATCTGTGGGTTTCTAAAATCGATGCCTTTCCTGTAATCTATTATTCAAAAGGATGACATATGTCCTCTTTAATGCTGTTGTTTTGGTTGAGGCTCCGGGACCCTCTTATTAAAAAGGCCTGAGGATAAATAAGTGTACTGGGTGTCTAATCAATGTTTTTTTCTATTTCAGGGGTCATATAAATGATCTCTGGGATTCTAAAATCAATGCCTTTCCTGTAATCTATTATTCAAAAGGATTACATATGTCTTCTTTCATGCTGTTGTTTCGGTTGAGGCTCCAGGACCCTCTTATTAAAAAGGCCTGAGGATAAATAAGTGTACTGGGTGTCTAATCAATGTTTTTTTCTATTTCCCGGGTCATATAAATGAACTCTGGGATTCTAAAATCAATGCCTTTCCTGTAATCTATTATTCAAAAGGATGACATATGTCCTCTTTCATGCTGTTGTTTCGGTTGAGGCTCCGGGACCCTCGTATTAAAAAGGCCTAAGGATAAATAAGTGTATTGGGTGTCTAAATAATTTTTTTTTCTATTTCCCGATTGCAAATAATGATCTGTGGGTTTCTAAAATCGATGCCTTTCCTGTAATCTATTATTCAAAAGGATGACATATGTCCTCTTTCATGCTGTTGTTTTGGTTGAGGCTCCGGGACCCTCTTATTAAAAAGGCCTGAGGATAAATAAGTGTACTGGGTGTCTAATCAATGTTTTTTTCTATTTCAGGGGTCATATAAATGATCTCTGGGATTCTAAAATCAATGCCTTTCCTGTAATCTATTATTCAAAAGGATTACATATGTCTTCTTTCATGCTGTTGTTTCGGTTGAGGCTCCAGGACCCTCTTATTAAAAAGGCCTGAGGATAAATAAGTGTACTGGGTGTCTAATCAATGTTTCTTTCTATTTCCCGGGTCATATAAATGAACTCTGGGATTCTAAAATCAATGCCTTTCCTGTAATCTATTATTCAAAAGGATGACATATGTCCTCTTTCATGCTGTTGTTTCGGTTGAGGCTCCGGGACCCTCCTATTAAAAAGGCCTGAGGATAAATAAGTGTACTGGGTGTCTAATCAATGTTTTTTTCTATTTCCCGGGTCATATAAATGATCTCTGGGATTCTAAAATCAATGCCTTTCCTGTAATCTATTATTCAAAAGGATGACATATGTCCTCTTTCATGCTGTTGTTTTGGATGAGGCTTCGGGACCCTCTTATTAAAAAGGCCTAAGAATAAATAAGTGTACTGGGTGTCTAATCAATGTTTTTTTTCTATTTCCCGGGTCATATAAATGATCTCTGGGATTCTAAAATCAATGCCTTTCCTGTAATCTATTATTCAAAAGGATGACATATGTCCTCTTTCATGCTGTTGTTTCGGTTGAGGCTCCGGGACCCTCTTATTAAAAAGGCCTGAGGATAAATAAGTGTACTGGGTGTCTAATCAATGTTTTTTTCTATTTTCCGGTTGCAACTAATGATCTCTGGGATTCTAAAATCAATGCCTTTCCTGTAATCTATTATTCAAAAGGATGACTTATGTCCTCTTTCATAATGTTTTTTCTGTTGAGGCTCCGGGAGCCTCTTATAAAAAGGCCTAAGGATAAAGAAGTGTACTGGGTGTCCAATCAATGTTTTTTTCTATTTCCCGGGTCATATAAATGATCTCTGGGATTCTAAAATCAATGCCTTAACTTTAATCAATTGTTCACAAGGATGCCATATGTCCTCTTTCATGCTGTTGTTTCAGTTGAGGCTCCGGGAGCCTCTTATAAAAAGGACTAAGGATAAAGAAGTGTGCTGGGTGTCCAATCAATGTTTTTTTTTATTTCACAGTTGCAAAAAAATTATCTATGGCTTTGTAAAATCTATGCCTTACCTGTCATCTATTGTTCAAAAGGATGCCATATGTCCTCTTTCCTGCTGTTGTTTTTGTTGGGGGTCTGGAAGACTATTCTAAAAAGGCCGAAGGAGAACGACCTGTACTGTACTTGGTGTCCAATCATGTTTTTGTTTTCAATTTCACGGTTCATAATAAACATCGCCGTGTAACTAAAATCAATGCCATACCTGTACTCTGTTGTTCAAAAGGATGGCATATGTGGTGTTTCATTCTGTTGTGGTTGTTGAGGGCCGTGGGACAGCGTATAAAACGGCTGAAGGAGAACAACCTGTACAGCCTTGCTCCTCTTTTTAGGCAGGCCAGCTCTTTGCATACATGCCCACAGACTCTGTAACGCATGCCTCTTTTAGGGAGAGGTGCAGCCATAATGCAGGGTCAGAACCTCTGCCTGCAACTGTTATACTCGATTTTGCGAAAGGAAGTAAGCTTACCATGGTTCCCTGCACCCACGTATTGTTGTTATATTTTGGTGAGGGTAATCATGATGGCCATGTAGACCACCACCACTGAGAGTCCTGGAAGTAACAGGGATGAGATGAAAGAGCTAAGAATAGTAGAATTTGAAACAACAGAGTTAGCCATGGGTGTTAGTGCAAGACCGCTTGGCTTTTTTTTGGCTTTGGGTTCGGCTATTCATGCAGGCCATATAGAGCTGCCACCATTCGGTGTTGTATCAGGTATTACACTAATAAGAACAGTACTACCAAAATACAGCCAATGAAGTGCTTTATGAAGACTGAGCCAAGGTTGGATTGTAGTATTTGGTTAGGCTAATCATGGCCATTTAGACTACCACCGAGAGTCCTGGAGGTAACAGGGATGATGAGATGAAAGTGCTCAGAATAGTACTACTTGAAACAACAGAGTTAGCCATGGGTGTTAATCCAAGACCGCTTGGATTTATTTTTGTATTGGGTACAGCTAATCATGCAGGCCATATAGAGCTGCCACCATTCGGTGTTGTATCAGCTATAAAAATAATAAGAACTGTACTATCAAAATACAGACAATGAGGGGCCTATGAAGACTGAGCAAAGGTTGGATTGTAGTATTTTGTTCGGCTAATCATGATGGCCATGTAGACCACCCGTAACAGGAATGAAAGTGCTAAGAATAGTACTAATTGAAACAACCGAGTTAGCCATGGGTGTTAGTCTAAGACCACTCGGCTTTTTTTTGGGTTTGGATGCAGCTAATCATGAAGGCCAGATAGACCTGCCACCATTTGGTGTTGTAAGGGTTATTAAACTGCAAAGAACAGTACTACTTAACACAACTTACTTACCATGGGTCCCAGAGCATATGTTTGGTTATTATATTTTGTAAGGGTAATCATGCAGGCCATATAGACCTCCACCGATAGGGTGAGTATGAGTAACAGCTATTAAAATGCAAAGGACATTACTAATTAACACAACATAGTTACCATGGGTCGCAGACCAAGAGCAGATGTCTTATTATTATATTTTGTATGGGTAATCATCCAGGCCATATAGACCTCACCAAATAGGGGGAGTTACAGAGATTAAAGTGCTAAGAATGGTAGTACTTAAAACACAAACTAGTTAAAATGGGTACCAGACCGCATGTCTTATTATTATATTTTTTCAGGGTAATCAGGCAGGCCATATAGAACACCCCCAATAGGGGGGGGGGGAACAGGGATTAAAGTGCTAAGAAAAGTACTAATTAACACAAGCTAGTTATCATGGGTCCAACACCGTGTGTCTTGATGTTATACTTTGTCAGGGTAATCATGGAGGCCATATAGACCTCCCTTGATAGGGGGAGTAACAGGGATTACAGTTATAAGAATAGTACTACTTAAACACAACCTAATTACCATGGGTCCAAGACCAGATGTTTTATTATTATACTTTGTCAGGCTTATCATGCAGGCCATATAGAGCTCCAACAAAAGGGGGGGTAAGAGGGATTCAAGTGATAAGAAAAGTTTTACTTAACACAACAAAATTACCATGGGTCCCAGACCACGTGTCTTGTTGTTATACTTTGTCAGGGTAATCATAACCGCCATATAGACATCCACCAATAGGGGGAGTTACAGGGCTGAAAGTGCGAAGAACAGTACTACTTAACACAACCTAGTTGGGTCCAAGAACGCATGTTTAATTATTAGACTTTATTAGGGTAATTATATATCTAACAAATCTATCTATTTCTCTTCTATCGATTCTATCTAACTATCAATCTATGTATATCTATCTATCTATCTATCTATCTATCTATCTATCTATCTATCTATCCTATCTATCAATCTATCTTCTGTCCGGGATGTTTTGAGACAGCCACTTTGGGAATGTTAGTTGATTTAGGCCCATTATGGCTTAAAAGCAGACTCTGCATAAACTATGTAATTTTCCATGGGAGTTTTGCCAGGGATCCCCCTCCAGCATGCGACAGTCCAGGTGTTAGTACCTTTGAAACAACTTTTCCATCACTATTGTGGCCAGAAAGAGTCCTTGTAGGTTTTAAAGTTCGCCTGCCTATTGAATTCAATGGCGGTTCGCGAACAATAACGGAAGTTCGAGTCCGCCGTTCGCGAACCGAAAATTTTTAGGTTTGCGACATCACTAGCAGCAACCAATCAGCAGCTAGAACCTAGGTTCTTTGCTGCTCTAGAGCTTACCTAGATACACCTTTTAGCATAGGATAACAAGGGAAGGAAGCAAATTAAATCATAGAAGTAAATTGGAAAGTTGTTCAAATTTGTATTCTCTATCTGAATCATGAAAAAAAACAGCATTGTTCCATTTTTCTTATTCCCTCTATCTCATTTGAAGTTATTTTTTATAATTCTTTTTTTAATGTCACCCTTCTTCGAAATTTTTTAGAATATTCTTTTGGTTATGTTATACTAATATAAAGGTGCTCAATGCTTGTTTAATGCAAACAGCCAATATGCATTATGGATATAGGTGTCATTTACTGTAAAATAGCGCCTAGATTTAGAGTTCTGCGGCCAAAGGGGTGTGTTAGCTACGCATGCTTTTTTCTGGCCGCACCTTTTAAATACCGCTGGTATTTAGAGTTCACAGAATGGCTGGGTTTTCAGTGCGTTAGGCTCCAAAAAGGGAGCGTAGAGCATAATTTAACGCCACTGCAACTCTCGATACCAGCGGTGCTTACGGACGCGGCCAGCTTCAAAAACGTGCTCGTGCACGATTCCCCCATAGAAAACAATGGGGCTGTTTGAGCTGAAAAAAAACCTAACACCTGCAAAAAAGCCGCGTTCAGCTCCTAACGCAGCCCCATTGTTTTCTATGGGGAAACTCTTCCTATGTCTGCACCTAACACCCTAACATGTACCCCGAGTCTACACACCCCTAACCTTACACTTATTAACCTCTAATCTGCCGCCCCCGCTATCGCTGACACCTGCATATTTTTTTTAACCCCTAATCTGCCGCTCCGTAAACCGCCGCTACTTACATTATCCCTATGTACCCCTAATCTGCTGCCCCTAACACCGCCAACCCCTATATTATATTAATTAACCCCTAATCTGCCCCCCACAACGTCGCCGACAGCTACCTACAATAATTAACCCCTAATCTGCCGACCGCAAAGCGCCGCCATCTACGTTATCCTTATGTACCCCTAATCTGCTGCCCATAACACCGCCGACCCCTATATTATATTTATTAACCCCTAATCTGCCCCCCTCAACGTCGCCTCCACCTGCCTACACTTATTAACCCCTAATATGCCGAGCGGACCGCACCGCTACTATAATAAAGTTATTAACCCCTAATCCACCTCACTCCCGCCCAAAATAACCCTATAATAAAAAGTATTAACCCCTAATCTGCCCTCCCTAACATCGCTGACACCTAACTTCAATTATTAACCCCTAATCTGCTGACCGAATCTCGCCGTTACTGTAATAAATGGATTAACCCCTAAAGCTTAGTCTAACCCTAACACTAACACCCCCCTAAGTTAAATATAATTTAAATCTAACGAAATAAATTAACTCTTATTAAATAAATTATTCCTATTTAAAGCTAAATACTTACCTGTAAAATAAACCCTAATATAGCTACAATATAAATTATAATTATATTATAGCTATTTTAGGATTTATATTTATTTTACAGGTAACTTTGTATTTATTTTAACCAGGTACAATAGCTAAAATAGTTAAAATAATTACAAAATTACCTGTAAAATAAATCCTAACCTAAGTTACAATTAAACCTAACACTACACGATCAATAAATTAATTAAATAAAATACCTACAATTATCTACAATTAAACCTAACACTACACTATCAATAAATTAATTAAATACGATATCTACAAATAAATACAATGAAATAAACTAACTAAAGTACAAAAAATAAAAAAGAACTAAGTTACAAAAAATAAAAAAATATTTACAAACGTCGGTTGAAGAGGTTGGATCCGCGTCGGTTGGAAAGAAGATGGCTCCGCTCCGCTCCAGAAGAAAGAAGATTGAAGATGCGGCTTGATAGAAGACTTCATCCCGATGATGGACTTCCGACTTCAGCCCAATGATGGAGTTCTTCAGCCGCCGCTTGGATCCAGACTTCAGCCCGAGGATGGACGTCACTCTTCAGCCCCCCGCTTGGGCTTGGATCAACACTTCCGAGGCTTGGATCAAGACTTCCGAGGACGGATCGGTGAACCTGCTATGGTGAAGATAAGGTAGGAAGATCTTCAGGGGCTTAGTGTTAGGTTTATTTAAGGGGGGTTTGGGTTAGATTAGGGGTATGTGGGTGGTGGGTTGTAATGTTGGGGGGGGTATTGTATGTGTTTTTTTTTACAGGCAAAAGAGCTGAATTGTTTGGGGCATGGTAAGGTAAAAGAGCTTTGAACTTTTTTAATTTAGAATAGGGTAGGGCATTTTTTTATTTTGGGGAGCTTTGTTATTTTATTAGGGGGCTTAGAGTAGGTGTAATTAGTTTAAAATTGTTGTAATATTTTTCTAATGTTTGTAAATATTTTTTTATTTTTTGTAACTTAGTTCTTTTTTATTTTTTGTACTTTAGTTAGTTTATTTCATTGTATTTATTTGTAGATATTGTATTTAATTAATTTATTGATAGTGTAGTGTTAGGTTTAATTGTAGATAATTGTAGGTATTTTATTTAATTAATTTATTGATCGTGTAGTGTTAGGTTTAATTGTAACTTAGGTTAGGATTTATTTTACAGGTAATTTTGTAATTATTTTAACTATTTTAGCTATTAAATAGCTTCAACCGACGTTTGTAAATATTTTTTTATTTTTTGTAACTTAGTTCTTTTTTATTTTTTGTACTTTAGTTAGTTTATTTCATTGTATTTATTTGTAGATATTGTATTTAATTAATTTATTGATAGTGTAGTGTTAGGTTTAATTTTAGATAATTGTAGGTATTTTATTTAATTAATTTATTGATCGTGTAGTGTTAGGTTTAATTGTAACTTAGGTTAGGATTTATTTTACAGGTAATTTTGTAATTATTTTAACTATTTTAGCTATTAAATAGTTCTTAACTATTTAATAGCTATTGTACCTGGTTAAAATAAATACAAAGTTACCTGTAAAATAAATATAAATCCTAAAATAGCTATAATATAATTATAATTTATATTGTAGCTATATTAGGGTTTATTTTACAGGTAAGTATTTAGCTTTAAATAGGAATAATTTATTTAATAAGAGTTAATTTATTTCGTTAGATTTAAATTATATTTAACTTAGGGGGGTGTTAGTGTTAGGGTTAGACTTAGCTTTAGGGGTTAATCCATTTATTACAGTAGCGGCGAGATTCGGTCGGCAGATTAGGGGTTAATAATTGAAGTTAGGTGTTGGCGATGTTAGGGAGGGCAGATTAGGGGTTAATACTATTTATTATAGGGTTATTTAGGCGGGAGTGAGGTGGATTAGGGGTTAATAACTTTATTATAGTAGCGTTGCGGACCGCTCAGCAGATTAGGGGTTAATAAGTGTAGGCAGGTGGAGGCAACATTGAGGGGGGCATATTAGGGGTTAATAAATATAATATAGGGGTCGGGGTCGGCGGTGTTAGGGGCAGCAGATTAGGGGTACATAAGGATAACGTAGGTGGCGGTCAGCAGATTAGGGGTTAAAAAAAATTAATTGAGTGGCGGCGATGTGGGGGGACCTCGGTTTAGGGGTACATAGGTAGTTTATGGGTGTTAGTGTACTTTAGAGCACAGTAGTTAAGAGCTTTATAAACCGGCGTTAGCCCAGAAAGCTCTTAACTACTGACTTTTTTCTGCGGCTGGAGTTTTGTCGTCAGATTTCTAACGCTCACTTCAGCCACGACTCTAAATACCGGCGTTAGAAAGATCCCATTGAAAAGATAGGATACGCAAATGACGTAAGGGGATCTGCGGTATGGAAAAGTTTCGGCTGGAAAGTGAGCGTTAGACCCTTTAATGACTGACTCTAAATACCGGCGGTAGCCCAAAACCAGCGTTAGGAGCCTCTAACGCTGGTTTTCACGGCTACCGCCCAACTCTAAATCTAGGCCTTGGAGTGGTAAGGATTAAATAGTAATTATAAAACACAATTCAATCACAATTATGTATTAATAAAATTCCAACTCTCACATTTCATCTTCTGTTTGAACATTACCTTTGTAGACACAAAAAACAAAACAAAAACATAAATCTGTTTCTCAAAATATACATAAATGGGTAATTCAGAAATAATGTGGTGGAACATTCTCAAAACAATAATTTGTGCACCTTGGAAAATGTAACTATGATGTTTCAATCGTAATTCGTATGCTTGTCATATACTATCTTCATGCAGCATTTATTTATGAAGTGTGATTAATATGACATTTCATTTTTTTCCTCCCTAAAGCAATTCCTCTAATTTTCCAGCTACCTTAACTTAAAAATCTAGTGAGAAATGAAATCTGATATTACATCCTTTTTTTCCTAAGATAAATGTTGCTATTTTTGTAATGTTAGTGTCCTAACCAAGTTTCAATTATTCATCTTCTGAGATTTTTCTGCTTCATGCTTCATGTAGACTGATATTAATATTTTCCCTTAAACTGAAAAAAACAAACAAAACAAAAAAAAAAAACGGCTTTACTCTTTATCTCACAGATCATATAGGTTTCAAATCCAATTATTTTAATATAAGTGTTCTGCTGTATTATACAATGTACATAGAAAGGGCTTATTTTTGCTACATCTTCAAGATAATTATCAGTGTCACAATAATAACACTGATCCTTATGCTCCGTCTTTGTTACGGTACTTCAAAGGCAGTTTGTAAGGCTGTCATAGTTTTTTCCATGAATATTTACAAATTAGATTAAATAAATGTGTGCAAATCCACAACGTGAAGATACACATATACTAGGAATTAAAGGCACAGTAACACATTACAAATAAAAATGGTAAAAAAGACGATTGTGTGTATTTCGCTTAGAGTGCAATGAAGCTATTTTGAGCTCTAAAATTCCAAAAAGGGGTTATTCAGTTATTAAAAACATAAGGCTAAACAATCATAAATAGCAATTTATAAAAAGAATAGAAAACAGAAGTGCAAGTTAATATATCTGCATGTTAAAGTATGTCCAAATAACACACTTATTATCCAAATTCTGCTTATTACCAAATTCAAATTTCCATGCATAAATATACACACATGTGTTACATAAATACAAAACTATTAGGCTAGATCAAGTGTCCTTTAAGATGACTGACTGCTAAAAAGATCTTTGGCACCCTGCATGATATATTAATGTAGATTTTATTCTCAAGTCACAAGATTATCCACACAATATGGTCGTTCTGGGTACTTAGTGTACAAACAAGTTCCAGAATATATATATAGCCTCAGTGAAAGCCACAGAAAGTGTTGCTAGATATTGAATGTAGAAAAATTATCAACCCTTAAAGGGACATGAAGCTCAAAATGTCTCCTTCATAATTAAGATGGAGCATACAATTTTAAACAACTTTCTAATTTACTTCTATTATCGAATGTGCTTAGTTCTCTTGGTATCCTTTGTTGAAAAGAATACCTAGATAGGCTTGGGAGCTGGAAGCTAGATGCTGATTGGTGGCTGCACAGAAATCCCTCTTGTCATTGGCTTATTGATGTGTTCAGCTAGCTTCCTGTAGTTAATTGTTGCTCATTCAACAAAGGATACTAAGAGAATTAAGTAAAATTGATAATAGAAGTAAACTGGAAGGGGTGGAGCTAACCGCTAATTTTGTGAACAGACAAGGCACATAGCCTACTGGAACACTTATTTCATCTTTGCCTAAGCTTTGAGAGGATTTGAGAAAGCCCAACAGAAATGTTTGTGCAGAAGTTACAGCCGCCGCCACTTGGCCTGTTAACAGCAGGCTGACTACCCACCAGGCTCCGGAGGGTCGGGGATCCGCTCCGGACCGAAGGAATTTAACAGGCAGTAACTTACGGTCCTGCAGCAGAGCAGCAGAAGGAGACTAAGATTCATCAGGGCCGGGAGACCTCGGGACCCTGCGGTTCCAGAGTGACACTCTTCCAGCCCAGATTGAACCCTGCGTAGTTCCCTCCCTGAGAGGCTCAGCCCCGTGCAAGGGAGATGAAGTGGTGACAGAGCCCAGGGCACCTTGAGGACAAGCAGACTAGCAAGAAGCCCCGCGGCCAGACAGAATTTACTTGGCACGAACGGTGGACATTTTGAGACTCTCTGCCCGAGACTAAGGTTGCTAGCAACGGGTTGACAAGTTGCCCGAATTGCAGCCCACAAATTAGCTAACCTTTCTGCAGGCTTACTGCCTACTAAGCTCCAGAGGGTTGGGGATCTGCTCCGGAGCAGCTGAAAACAGTGGGGGGTGAGAGGCAGCCTGGGTTATAAGGACCTACTGGAGGCTGAGAGGACTTAGGGCCTGGGTGAACTAACCGCATCTCATCTATTCCCACTAGAATCTTTGGTACCGCATTGAGGATAGCCACACTCCATGTGACAAACGGAGGAGAGGAGTGGGAGGCTGTGAGGCCTGTATTGAACGGATCCCAAGACACGACTTCTGCGCCAGTTTTGGCACGATCGGCGGCCATTTTGTGGCCTAGGAGTAAGACGCCACAAAGTCTGCAAGATAGATGGCAAAGATGACACCCCATAGATCTGAGCCATTCTGGCTTAGGGGATCACTCTCTGTGATCCTTCGGTACTGTGACCAGCTGGCCTACTAAAGACCTCGACACAGAGGAGCCTTGGGTTCTTTGCCCCATTTGTATATTTGCCACACTTCCAACAAGGTTCCTCCTCATATAGGTCCTGGGCTCACCTTATAAGTTTCTGACCCCCCTCCCCGGGCAGCACATTTATCCAGTTGAGAGATATGCCCTTTGCATGGCCTTAATAGGCTGAAGAAGATTAGGGGGACTGGCAGCAGTAAAAATATAAATTTGAGATACACGAAAGTTTCTGCAGTGTGTGAGACCTAAAAAGACTCTCATTAACACCCTGAGCCCATGCAGCATAGGTCCCAGTGAGTTAATTTGCCTCTTCTCAGGTCTGTGCCTCCTCTGATTGACATCTTAATCCCTCAGAGGAGGGGACTGTTAATCCCGGGCCTCATTTGGTCTGGGCTTGCTATGTAAATCCTGAAGATAATGAAGTGGTCTCCACGTTTGTCCTATCTGCCCACCTGCTCTAAGAGTTGTATTGCAGAGGCTTCTTCTGCTATCCTCATAATATTTTTACTTTTTAATTTATGGCACTCTGGGACCCTTAAACAACCACTGTCTCTGCGGATTTATGCTATGCACTGACCCCACAGGTCATGGACATTTAGTGTTAGCTGCTGCGTCAGTCTTGAGGCACTAGCCCAAAGTGGAGTGTCATTTCATTGTGTCACCTAAGCCTAATCTCATCACCAGCCAATACTGTGTGTAATATTTCTAATATATCTGACATACACTCCGTTTCTTTTGTGGTGTTGTTGCATTTTCAATCTGTGTATTTATTGTATTGGGGACTCTCCCTTTGCCACTTTCCAGACGTTCTGCATTAACTGCTGCGTCAGTTTAATTATCTTTGGGGTCTGTGCCCAAAGTGCAGTGTTTATCTTTAGCCTCTACTGTTCCATTTAAATCTATTTATATTCCTGTTTCTGCTGTGTATTTTGCCAACTTGGGGGCCCCCTTAGCTTCCCACTTTCCAGCTCAGCCTGTCTGGGCTGGTCACTTCCCCTTCTCCTTTCCCCTTCCTTCCAGTCTTATCCCCATTACCCTGAGGCGAGAGGGGGTCTCCTGGTTTTTACAGAGAGGTTGCTTTTGCTGTGCTGATATGTGATTAGACGAACTGACCTTCGACTTGCGTGTCTGATTTCCACTATATCAGCCCACTCACTAAGACTGTCCCTGCTGACCCCAAAGTAACTCCCAGGATTGAACACTGATTTATGTAAACCTCTTTCCTCTTTCTTTTTTCTTCTCTCTCTCCTCTCCCCTTCCCACCTAGCTTGTCTAGGTGGGTCACCTCCCCTGTCCTCTACCCCTCTTACTAGGTTGAATCCTACCACTCCCTGAGGAGAGAGACAGGTCAATTAGGTGGTCTTGAGTGGTACTTTCTTTTGCCCCCTTCTTTCCGACTCAATTCCTGTGTCTACACCATACGGAAAGGTTATTACTTGCAATCTTGTCACTTTATTATACTGCATATTGTTTCTCTGTGTGTTGATTTGTGGTGTCCACCTGGCCTCTGCTCCCTTCTCGGGGTAGCTCCTGTCTAAAACTTAACCCTACAGGAGTATGACCTTGGAAGGTTGGTTGCCTCGATGAGGGGGTAGTGGTCAGGGGAAGCCGCCCAGCCCTGCTCCAAATGTTATTGTGAATTGATGTGAGAATTTATTATTGACCCCCCTCCCCGGGCAGCACATTTATCCAGTTGAGAGATATGCCCTTTGCATTATTGACTTGTTAACCAGTGGGGCAATTATATTCCTACTATACACCCAGATATACCCTCTCTATCAGCTGATCTGATCTCGCTGTTTATCAGTTGGATTTGACAATGCCTCATACTTCCAGACGACACTCAAAAAGCTAAGGACCTGCTTAAAAAACAGTCCTTGATCACTTCACCCAGCCGCCTAAAGGGCAAAGAGATGAGTCTAATGATGGTTTTAGTGAGTCAGTTGGAGATGGTTCCCAGCCTGACACTTTGATGCCTGCCCACTCACAGCACTTCATCACGGAGGCGACTCTTAAAAAAATGTTCACTCGTCACACGAACTCTATCACTAAAGAAATCCAGAGAAGTCATACCGAACTTCGCAAGGATATTTCGGAGATTGGTGACAGGGTGGATTCCCTAGAGAGGAAACAAGAAGACATTGCCACAGACCAGACAAATCTCCTGGCATATTCTGAAGCATTATCTGAACAACTAAACCAGTTCAGACTCGCAGATGTTGAAGATCGAGCTCTAAGAAACAATGTCCGCTTTAGAGGGGTTCCCGAGGATGTCCAGCCTGCTGACCTACAGAAATTTTTGGCAGATCTCTTCAATGAACTGCTGGGCCAAGTTGAAGGCATTATCTCCACTATGGAGAGAGCACACAGGGCTTTGCATCCGAGAACGGTCTCGCAAGACAAACCGAGGGACATGGCCATCTGCTTCCACAGTTTCCTGTACAAAGATACACTTATGCAGGCTGCTTTTCGAAAACCACAGTTGTCAGACAGATTCAAAAATGTCCAGCTACTACCTGATCTATCTGACAGTCACAGTCAGTCACATTGGCACTTTGAAAGGCAGGTATCAAGTACAGGTGGGGGTACCCAACCAAGTTAATCATCAGTAAAGATTACCAAACGCACACAGTGTCTTACACAATGGGGATTCTTGACTGAGGATTTAAGTGGTCCTCCTTCTGCTCAGTCAAACCTGAGGGTAACTGCCCCAGAATGGTCCGCTAAAGATCAAAGGCAGAAGAGGCTGAAAACTCAGCAAACGCAGGATCCTCCTCGCCCCCCTTCACTACCACCTTGAGCCTTGGGTATCGGCATGGACTTTCATTGTCCCCCTCCATCAAAGCCTGGAAACCTTACACACATTAGTGGCTAGCTCCTAATTCTTAACTCTCAGTTTTGTATTCTTAGAATGTCGCTACCAAGAAGATTCTCCCACATTTAGTCTTAATAGTGGGGATTTATCCTCACAATGTTTGTTATTATGCTTGCTAAGTTACGGAGCAGGGTTGGTGTATTTATTTATATGTTAAGTTAAATTGACTCTCTTGGGTTGACTTATCCCACTATTTTTTCCCACGACGATGCCTCATTCACTGAGGAGTGGGGGCCGGTGACTCTCTCGGCCCCTATGCACTTTGTTCTGCACTTAGCTCCCCCCCCAACTATAGGGTAGACCATGCCAGGGTTCCACCCAGGTGGACTATTTCCACCTCATATTCTCAATATATTACTTCTACTTGAGTACTTGATGCCCCTTCCCCTACATCCCTTCTTCTCTTGTCCTTCTCCCCCCACAGAGATTGAGTTAATATGGCTTCTGCCCAAACCCCCCCTGCCCCGACCCATGAGCTCAGGACATAGTACAGCACTTACCAGGTTTAGAATCCTCACCCACAACTCCAAGGACCTCAATTCCCCCTTTAAGCGTAGCCTACTAGCTCGCAAACCTTAAGTTTCATAACCCCGATGTAGTGTTTTTACAGGAGACCCATTGGCAATCAAATATCCCAAACAGAATCCACTCCCACACTTACTCGACCATTGAAGACTCCCCATTTACGAAAAAAGCTAGAGGAACGGCCATACTGATACACAATAGGGTGGCTTTTAAGTGACTACAGGTAATCAAAGACCCCCAGGCCAGATATACTATCCTAGTTTGTAAGCTTGACCACGTACTGTATACCTTGGTCTTTGTATATTTACCCAATTCCCGACAACCTACATGCCTCTGAAAAATCCTACAGTTAGTGGACCATCACAGACAGGGTAGAGTCCTCATAGCTGGAGACTTCAACATGACTTGGGATGCCAAAGTAGACCGCAAAACTATGGCCCGTGCAAGAAAAGCCCTCAGGCTCACCTTCTTTCCACACACTTTAGAAGCATTATGTAGCAATTTGGATACTTTGACATCTGGAGGTCTCTACATACTAAGGATAGGGACTACACCCATTACTCTCATTCTCATAAAACCTACTCCAGGTTAGATAAAATCTTCTGACTAGCAGAAACCCTAGACTTCCAACTCTAACATCTCTCTCTGCTCCTGGTCGTACCATGATTTAGTGATGGCAGACTTAAAACTCTCAAATGGCCCTCCAGTTAAACCCACATGGTGTTTACCATGCCATATCCTCTCAGATATCCCCTTTAGGGAGGAATTGAGGCGCGATATAGCCAAACTTATTAGATTGAACGACAACGCTTAGATCGCGGATGACATTCTTTGGGGCACCATTAAAGCAGTGGTTAGGGGTTACATCATTCATAGGCAGGCCCGGTTATGAAATCTCACTGGACTAACCCTTGCCCAGGCACAAAACCAACTTTGAATCCTAGAAACTGCCAACTGCACTAACATCACAGACGATACATTTGCGCAAATCTCTGCTATTCGGGCACACATACATCAATTTGAACTGCGTTGCACCCAACATAATCTAGCAAAGCAACAATTATTTTACCATAAAGGAAAGAGGGCTGATACTATGCTGGCTAACAGACTGCGACATAGGCATGGTCTGTCCCGCATTCATCAACTACGACACAATAACAAAACGTTCAGGTTACCATCTTTAATAGGCGACTGCTTTGCAGAGTATTATTCTAAATTATATATTATTGAGGAGGAGGGAGACACCCAACCTGCACCGACACAGGTAGTTAAACAGTTCCTTGACTCGTTAAATCTCCCAACACTTACTCCCAAACAGCAGGATTCTCTCATAAACCCCTTCAGCCTAACAGAACTCAAACAATCAAAAATCTAAAGCCCTTCAAGGCTCCTGGGCCAGATGGATTCCCAGCCCAATTTTATAAGACCTACATTCAGGAATTTCTCCCCTTGCTCCTCAGGTTCTATAGCCTAGCTAGAAAAGAAGGGAGTTTTAGAAAAGAGTTCCTAGAAGCTTCCATTGTTACAATTCCTAAAACAAACAAGGATCCTTCCTTGTGCTCCAATTACAGGCCAATCTCCTTGATCAATACAGATCTCAAAATCCAATCCAAACTCCTAGCCAGCCGGATCTGTAAACTCTTACCTAGTTTAATTAACCCGGATCAAGTTGGTTTTGTCTATAATCGTGAAGGCCTGGATAATACCAAATGCCTTATTAATACCGCTTGTGAATCTACCAGATTGAATAAGCCCTTTTTGGTCACCTCCTTAGATGCCGAGAAGGCATTTGACCGTGTGGGTCTACCTTTGGGAGACGCTTAAGGCTTTCAAGTTTCCCACTGATACTTGTCATGCTATACAAGCTTTATATTCCACACCGACAGCTAGGGTTAAGAGGTTAGGGTTCCGCACCAATCCATTTCAGATTTTGAATGACACTAGGCAGGGATACCCATTATCCCCACTGTTGTTCGCGCTAGCGGTGGAACCTTTGGCGGAACGTATACGCTCTGACAGGGACATTGAGGGGATCACTCTTTCTGGTACAAGGCATAAAATTGTGTTGTTCCCTGATGACATTACTATATTTTCAGCGAACCTTGCCTATTCTATACCTGCGCTGTTGGATGTCCTGAGAACCTTTGGGGATCTCTCCTTCTACAAGCTCAA
Organism: Bombina bombina; assembly: GCF_027579735.1. Lineage (NCBI taxonomy): Eukaryota > Metazoa > Chordata > Amphibia > Anura > Bombinatoridae > Bombina > Bombina bombina. Next base: position 955,965,246 of record NC_069500.1, read on the forward strand.
CATATCTAAAACTGAAGTTTATTGGTGGGGTTACTCACAAGATTATATCCTAAATCTGAAGGATAGATTTGACTTTAAGTGGTCGAGCAATCTGGTCACCCATCTCGGGGTCAAGATATCTAATAGGGCAATGCAAATGATCAAAGACAATTTCTCCCACTCCTATCTGAGTTGCAGCATATCAAACATAAGGGGGATTGTAAGTCTATCTCTTGGATGGCCACATAACCTTTTATACCTTTTCTGATGAAACGGCCAGGAGCTTGTGGCCGAGAAACGCGTAAAAGCTCACCCCAAATAAAGTGTTTTTACTTTTTTACACTAAGCCTTGCATCATTTGGTTTTTTTATCTTTGCTTGCCAAGTTTTCTCTACCACCAGCAGAGTTTTTTATCGAGTGTAACTCTGCCGAGGACTGTTTTCTTATTACCAGCTTGCAGCGTTGATTACACTTAGAGAGCAGCTGCACGCTGTCTCTTCCCACAGCACAGCTACAGAGGATTTGGACTCGATCTATTGAGGAGAGCCCACAGCCGTCCGCTCAGGATTTCGGATGTCATCCGGCACAGCGTACTGACTGCTGTTAAAACGTCAGTCTGCCTATTCGCACCACTTTCAATAAGGGTGCCAATACTCTTGTGAGTATATTTCTATTTGTCTTCACTTTCACTGTGATTCTCTCTTACGAAACCTACTTGCACAATGAGGCGCTGTCTTTTTTTGCATCATTTCTAGATATTGGGTCCTGATCAGACACCGCCAAGACCAGCTGCCGACTGCACTTTGAACATTTCCTTTTGAACACTTCCACTGGGATGATAAAGATTTCCAGCACTTTATTTCAGAAACACTGACGATTCCAGTTACCAAATTCCATCACCACTTTTGGGACTCATATCACGATAAGCTTTTTTCTCAATTCATTCTTGGGTTATATATTATATTTTATATCATATATTTTATATTTTGTATTATTTTAGTCGTTTGATTATTGTTACTGATCCAGTAACCTTATTTGTGCCGCCTTGTACAAAGGTTCATATATACATTTTTAACAATCTAATATTGGATTTTTACTTAGAGTTATTTCACACACATTATAAAACTTACACCTCTCACATTGGTTACCACACTTAGTGGCACACCTCAATTATTATCATTTTTTTTTTGTAACTGCACTATCTAACACCGTATGAGGATTAATCAATCATTTTGAGTTCATTACCTGCCAGTTTTTGATTTTGATTTTGATTTTATTTTGCTCTAGGCGCACGCTATTACCATTTTTTTTTATATTTGGTATTTTATCCTTTATATCCCATTGGTACCTAGTTCCCACTCATCTGTCGAAAACGTTTCCAGGGACTTCCCCAGAGTGCTGGAGGGACTGTTGCCTCCCCGGTGATATGATGGATATATAGTGGGAATGCCCTCAGGACCCTTTATGCCCTCGGGATTAAAATACCTAGAGACCCAGTCATAGCTCTTCTCCATTTACATCTACACACCCTTCCAAAAAACCATAATCTGATATGTCTCCTCCGTCAAAACCAATATTGCCAGGTCTTGGAAAAAAGCACTGCCTCCAAAATGGGCGGAGATTACAAACACCATGGCATATATCTACACTATGGAAAAAGAGATCTATCATTCCCTAAATAAATCAGACCTCTTTGAATTAGCCTGGAGTGATTGGAAAGATAGACACGATCAGGGCCGCCACTAGAAATTTTGGGGCCCCTGACTTAACGATTGATCAGGCCCCCCCCCCCTCCTTTGACATGTGCAATTTTTGACCAAGTGACTAAAACGTATATGCACTTTATTCTTAAGTGTCTATTTAAACTTGGAAATGTTGTAAAGGTAGTAACATACACTGAAACACACACACACACTCACACATAAGGATTCACATATAGACACTCTAGCAAACACGCAAAGAAACTCAGACACAGACACCCAAACAGACACTTAGCACTTGTTTACATTGCCCTGACAAGTAATGAGGTAAACTACAGTTTTGTAAAAAAAAAAAAAGAGATTTAGAAAACAAAATATAGAGTTCTGATTATCTTTTTGTAAAGGAAGATGCCAACTAAATGATGACAACAGCATGCAGTGGCTGAAAGGAAGGGCCCTGAACTGCCTAAACAATAATTTAAAGGTTAAATGGTAGATTGGTGACTTCCGGAAAGGTCTCATTAGTCTCAAAGTCTGTAGAAATATGTGAATAATTAGTAGTAAGGTCAAAATGTCCTAAAAAGGAACAGACAATGGATACACACACACACAAACTCAAACTTGCACATACACCCAAGGAAACACCAACAGAGACAGCCTCAGAAAACACACAAAGACATACACGCACACACAGAGACACCCACAGAAAACACAGAAAGACATACATACACACCCTCACTGAGAAATCCACAGAAAACACACAAAGACATACACACACCCTCACAGAGACACCCACAGAAAACACAAACATACATACACACACATGCACACATCCTCACATAGACATCCACGGAAAACACAAACATACATACACACACATGCACACACCCTCACAGAGACATCCACAGAAAACGCAGACATACACACCCACCCTCACAGAGGCATCCAGAGAAAATACACAAAGACAAACACACGTCCACCCTCACAGAGAGACTCATAGAAAAAGCTCAAAGACATATGCACACACCCTCACAGACATCCACAGAAAATGCACAAAGACATACACGCCCACCCTCACAGAGATACCAACAGAAAAAAAATACATACACACTCATAGAGACACAAACCAAAGCACAAAGACATAAACACAGACACCCACAGAAACACTCAGAGGAAGAAACATTTATGCACCTTGCATCCCCTAAAGCAACAGTGTGTGACATGCATGATAAAAAAAATGCAGAAATTAAGAGATCACTTTTTAAAGAATCATATTTGTAAATGTGCAAACAAAAATAATTCTGTGAATTCAAAATTGTACATTAATGATCTGGGTAGATGGCTAGATGAAGAAAAGTACTTTTAAAAGGTTGACATAGGTTTGTTTGATATTTTCCCCATTTTCCCCAACCAAGAGCACCACTTCAAATATAGTGTACAAATGTTCCCGTCTGTCAGCTGTACTTGTGGATTTTGAAAATGCTGTACTCTATATGGTCTTGGTGGAACCATAAGCTGTGGTACTCATACCATTAGATCTGGTTAAATGCAGGATTTGTTTGTATGCATTTCAAAATTAAATCAGCTGTAGAGTAAACTGAACAGTTTTAAGTTAACCTGTCTCATTTCCAACACTGAGCAATCTTAGTCTGAGAGTATAACATGTTATGCAGATATAAAAATCTTAGATAAAATGCCTCCTTGTATCTGGAAAGTCTTTGCATAAAGGGGCAGTAAACTGGAATGTAATATATATCATTTGTGTATTGAGGAGGAAACATTTCTGCATGGTTTTAAATATAGAATTTCTACAGCATTGTCAAATAATCATAAATACACTGCTACTAAAAAATTCTGTTTTTATGGACCCGTGGCCCCACCATACAACTACTACCACACTGAAGTTACAATCTTAAATTGCACAAAGAAATAAAAAACATTTGCTAAGTAATTCCTACCTCCTCTGCAAATGAAAGTGATCAGCCGTCTGACTCAGGCACACACTCTACAAACAAAGTGCCAAGTCTGTCTCACACTGTGCATAGTGGTTTAGTGCACACTCAGAAATCCTCTCAAATTCTAATAATTTACTCCTTGTAATAACATCCCCCATGCTCAATTAGCACTCTGCTGTAGTACCCACTGGTGGCTGCCAAAATTAAAAAAAAAAAAAAAAAAAAAAAAAATTTTTTTTAGTTCTTGCCTCATGGGGCCCCCCTAGCCCATTGGGCCCCTGACAGGAGTCACCCCTGTCACCCCCTGATGGCGGCCCTGGACACGATACACTGTGGCAAACGTCGGTTATGACATAAGTTGCAATCCCTGGTATATAGCCAAGTAACTGACGGCTTCCTGGATGTAATGTATTGACTACACATATGGTTTCATAGACTGAGAAGTTCTCTGTTAAGGCTCCTTCCTTAATGACGGAAGGACCTATGTTTTCTGTCTTTTTGCAGTTTGTGTGTGCAGGAGCCCTGTGAGGCTCCATTTATTACTATATGTTACTTTTAAAATCTAAATAAAAACACTTTAAACAGAAGTAAACTGGAAAGTTGTTTAAAAGTATATGCATTATCTCAGGGGTGGGCAAGAGGTAGATCGCGGTTTACCAGTGGACCGCGAGTGAATTTTGAGGTGACCGCCTGGATTTCCAAAGACTGCATAGTAAGAGAAAGATTTTGCCATCGTAGATGTGTGAGAAATCTATCTCTTACTTATGCAGACTGCTAAACATGTGGCCTATCAGCACGAAGGACTCATATTGTGCCTCAGGGGTGTAGCATTACATATACAGTATATAACTTACTACGAGTTTCAATAGCTCACATGAGCCTTAGCACCAAACTTCTACTACACAACCATCTTCGCCAGAGACAAGAAGGCATCTACAAGTGCGGTGAATGGATCGCAAAATGAATGACATATGAACTGACCAATGATGGTGAACCATGGTGTTTTTTTTTTTAGTTAGGTGACCACGTCACTTGGAATAAAATTTGAGGTAGCCCTTGCCTTACAAAAGTCTGCCCACCCCTGCTTTATCTGATTCATGAAAGAAAAAATTGTGTTTCATGTTCATGTTTAAACCCCTAAACCCCCACACACCCCACCACAAAGTAAGCCACTAACATATAGACCCCCTACCCTAATACCCCCTAAGTTACCCTAAAACAGACTAACCTTATGTTTACAAAAAACTAACTACCTTAAAAAAAAAAAAACTTACCTGAAAAAGTAAAAAAAAAACTAACCTTACTTTTACAAAAAAAAACTATCATTATTAAAAAACAAACAAAAAAGTTTTTTCTATTGACTGATTTGAATTTGAGTGGGGTTTTAGAACAGGCATAACTTTTTTTGTTACTTTGTTATTTTTTGTAATGGTAGTTTTTTTGTTTGTTTTTTTGTAATGTTAGGTTTTTTTATTTTTTAAGTAATGTTAGTTTTTGGTTTTTAAAGGTAAGGTTAGTATTATTTTTACTTTTTCAGGTAAGTTTTTTTTTTTAAAAAGTAGTTAGTTTTTTTGTGTGTAAAGGTAAGGTTAGGCTGTTTTGGGGCAACTTTATATTTTTTTTTTTAAATTAATGGGTTTGGATGTTAGTGGGTTACTTTTTGGTGGGGTGTGTGGCAGTTTAGGGGTTACTTTGCGATGTGGGGGTGTGGCACTTTAGGGTTTAATAGTGTAGAATGTTAGTTTGCGATGTGGGGGTGTGGCGGTTAGGGGTTAATAGTGTAAAAGGTTACTTTGTGATTTGTGGGTGTGTCAGTTTAGGGGTTAATAGTGTAGTTTACTTCAACTGTTTCCTCTGGACAAACTCTTTACGCAATCTTTAAGTTTGAGCGGTAAATTTGATTGCATATTACTGCTTAACACTGCCCATAGAAAATATAGGGGCCGTAAATTACCACGAGTTCGCACAATTGAAATTGCGGTAATTTTAGTAGCGCGCCACTTGTAATATGGATTTGAGCGTAAAGAACACTGTGATCTCGCAATCGCATTTAGGCTCCTCGTGCTAATGATAGGGCTTTACTTGTAATCTAGCCCTAAATGTTCAAGGGTTGATCAATCTGCATTCTCAACTGAGACCTTTGAAGCGCCAGTAGTTACGGCCTTGCTGTCATCAGAGGTCATATCACACAAGCGGTTTACTTGAACATGAGCATACTCAAATACCCCTATGCTCCATGTTGTCAAGGGCTAGTGTGTGCCGAATTAGTATAGCTAGTGCGCAAGTAGAAATTTACCCATGATAACAAGCAACTTGCAGGATTGAAAATGAAAAGGTTTGAACTAGAAAACAGCGAGATCATTTTTAAATAACTTGAATAACTATGTTCTAAGAAAATATGCTATTTTGAAATGCCACTACTCAGGCAATATATTACACTGATGTCCTATCATATTGTAGTTGTAGTATCCATTTATCTATTTAAATGCTGTGTATGTTCAGAAAATATTTACAATAGAGACACTTTTCTAGTTTTAAGTTATTGCTATAGGAAACACAATTTAAAGAGATGTATTCCATAGACAGATTCAGATCAAAGTAGCATTAGAGGATGGAATTTCAATGATACATTGAAGAGAGGAATAAGGTTTCTTCTGTAGATTAAATTTTTTCATTACCCAGAAAAATCAATGCAATCAAAGCTTCTTTGTCTGTTGCCCAGTTTTATCTGGATACAAAACCATTATGTATTTTAAGAGCACAGGTTACCAAATTCACATGCTCTTAGACATGATTCAGTAACAGCAGAGATTTCCCTCTTGCTAGTTTGCTTTTCTTTTTTAATCAAAGTAGAAACAGTTCTTTTTTAATATAAATGTTAGATTATTCTATGCATGCACTAATATTCATATCCCTGTTATGGAGATCTGCAAAGACCATAGCTAGGCCTTTAAAGTCTATTTTTCTACTGTTAATGCTTTATTAAAGGAACTCATAAGGTCTAAACCCCCTATTACGTCCTACGTAGTGTAGCATAACATGAAATAATAAGACAGCACACCAAGTTGGGAGGAAAAGACCGGTCACGGTCGCGTTTATTAAAAATAAACGAATAACTAATGCCTAAAGCGTTATTCGAATTTACCTTAGGCATTATACTTAATACCAAACTTGGCAACAAGTTCGTTAACAACAAAACGTTGGCGGCATCTCACCCTAACCTAGCCCCTTTAGTCAGATGGTCAAGGCCCCTTTCGATGCCTGCAACGTGACACCCGGCTGTCACGCCCAATGGCACTGAGAGAGAGCTGTGATGGTTTAGAGGTGTTCGGTCTTGTTCGCCAGGGAGAGGACCCCCAGGCCGGCGCCTGGCGGGCGTAACCCCCCCCCTTTAATTAGACCGGCACTCTTCTCTCTCCGTGCCCGCTCCCCAGGGCCCTGACCACCCGCCTAACTAGGCATCAACCCAACCCAGTACGGTGACCTCTCGCAATCGAATCGTACAACCCTATTGATAGAGGTGGGTGACTAAATTAAGAACCCGGTCTTACATAAGGCTAGCTCAAATAAACCTACCCCTGCCGGGTTAGCTCACCCTACAAGCCGCATCGCCGCCAATCCACTGCTACTCCTGGGACGGGTGGGCGGGAAACTTTCCTCTTGAAGTCTGGAACCGAAAAGAGGCCGGATACTCTGCTGCAGGACCCTATAAAGGTAAGAACAAAACACCGCCTCCTCTCCTGCAACAATGTAACAAACAAACACAATCTCCAGACTTCAAGTTGGTAATCCCTTAGTGATGTTACAGGCCCACTAGAGGGCCCTCCACTCTCATAAGGTCTAAACCCCCTATTACGTCCTACGTAGTGTAGCATAACATGAAATAATAAGACAGCACACCAAGTTGGGAGGAAAAGACCGGTCACGGTCGCGTTTATTAAAAATAAACGAATAACTAATGCCTAAAGCGTTATTCGAATTTACCTTAGGCATTATACTTAATACCAAACTTGGCAACAAGTTCGTTAACAACAAAACGTTGGCGGCATCTCACCCTAACCTAGCCCCTTTAGTCAGATGGTCAAGGCCCCTTTCGATGCCTGCAACGTGACACCCGGCTGTCACGCCCAATGGCACTGAGAGAGAGCTGTGATGGTTTAGAGGTGTTCGGTCTTGTTCGCCAGGGAGAGGACCCCCAGGCCGGCGCCTGGCGGGCGTAACCCCCCCCCTTTAATTAGACCGGCACTCTTCTCTCTCCGTGCCCGCTCCCCAGGGCCCTGACCACCCGCCACAAGAGCCAGGCATTCTCTTGCCGCCACTTAACCGACAGGCACCTACAATAAAATAACATGTCCACAGTAACAAATAACCAAATGAACAATAACAATCCGCTTTTTTTTTTTTTTTTTTTTTAACTATAATACCCTCAACAAAGTGCTCTTAATATCTGACAGAAACATGTCCAACCCGACATCCGTCAGATGGACCCCATCAGGGCGAAATAGGTCCTTCTTGTCGGCCGTTATCCCATCGTGTCTAATCACGAAGCCCCCCAAGGCCGTGACCGCTCTTCCCAACTCTCTATTGACCTTCTTCCGCACGTTATAGGCTGCTTTCTGGGTCACAATGTGTCGCCAATGCAGCCGAGCAACCACATTTGACCAACCTATTTTGACCTCTTTCAACCACGTGTGCACCCATTTAATATCCGCTGTCATCCTTTTAATAAGGTCCAGGGCCGGTAATGCACCCAAGTCATTACCCCCCAAATGCAGCACAATGACATTCGGCTGCCCCCACCTCCTATGTGCATCCTGCAACAAGGCTGGTAAATCGTCCCACACAAGACCCCTGCGTCCCAACCACCGGAAGTTTGCCCTGGACGTTCGGAATCCAAGTTGTCGCCCTTCCGGCATCCGCAATGCCCTGATGGACGCCCAGTGGATAAATGAGTGTCCCACTATCCACACTCGCACCGGTGGTGAACTTCCCACTGTACCTGGTAAAACAGACGACACCAAATTAAACCTGGGCTAGCGCCCTAGCCCCGCAACAACCGCCCACTCACCTTCTGAAAATCCATCAGCAGCCCTGTCCCACACACGCACCCGCCAACCCACCGGGTGTCGCGCAGAAGCTAACTCGCATAACGCTCAAAGCCACCAGGCCGCCACCTATCCTAGCAATGCGGACCTGGTGTGGGCCTAATATATGCCTTAAATTGGGCCGACTTCCATCTTCCCAATCGCTTAATCTCCGCCGATGATTCCCCTTTCCCCGCTGCGCTAGTTGCAGCGCCTATCCGAAAGGAATGGGCCGCTATTCTCTTCGGGTCCAAGCCCGCCAACTCAGCCGTCTTAGCGAGAACTCTCCTAAACTGAAATTTGGACAATGCGGACCCATCCTCGTGCAAGAGAAATTGCGGGCCTTGTCCTGGACGGAGTTTCGCAAACTCCTCTACGCAACGCACAGGGCAGCATATTGCTACCTCAAGGCGCGCGAGAGGCAGCCATGTGCCTTTGCCCTCCTGGTCGGTTTTAGACCTAGGAACGTACAATAGCACACCCCCTTGTGCTAATCGAACGTGCTCCGCCAATACCCCACCAGACCCCTCCGTCTTCGACGAGGAGACCAGTTCGCTCACCCGAAGGGCACCCGCAAATGCCAACGCAAAAGCGGTTCTAAACAGCAACGTCTCGTAGTCAGACTTGCATACGTCTTGCAGGCACCGAGCCAACTGCTCTAGCCTGTCCGCTGTAATCGGTTCCCTTTTATCTTTCACGCGGGGAGCAGTTCTCCCCCATCCCTTCAGCACTTTCCTTACTAGGAAAGCCCTGGAGTGGTCGACAAAACCCAAAGCCTGGTTAAAGAAAGACACCGCTGCCAGCCTACCAACTGCTCCAGCCCTGCTAATGCCTTCCCCTTTCAACTGAGCCAACCAACCCAACACTTGCACCCTCGAGGCCCCTTGTACCTGAACCTCCCTCTGCCGACAGAAAGTCACCCATCTGTTCCAGTTGCCCAGGTAGGTAGCCCATGTCTTCGGAGCCAGTGATGTCTTAACTAGCCCGAGCATGCCTTCCCAGCCTTCGCCAGCTGCCAAAGAAAAGAAGGGCACGTTAGACCCTCCTTAGCCGCCCTGGGCGCTGCTCTCCTAAACTGCCCCCAGTTGAATCGAGAGAGTGCGTCAGCGATAACATTCTGCACTCCCGGGACGTGTTCGGCGGTGAAAGAGATGTTGAGCTGCAAACAGCGCAACACCAGGTGCCTCAGATAGCTCACCACATGAGGTGAAGCCGCCGACAACCTATTAATGGCGTACACCACGCTTAGATTGTCTGTCCAAAACACCACTGACCTATTTGATAACCGCGCACCCCATATTTCTACAGCTACCACTATGGGGAACAGCTCCAAAAGCGTCAAATTCCTGACGTACCCGGCCTCTATCCAATCCCTGGGCCATGGAGCGGCGCTCCATTCCCCATCCAGGTAAGCTCCGTACCCGAAGCCACCCGCTGCATCCGTGAAGAGGTGAAGTGCCTGATTGGAGACTGGTGGGTGCCTCCAGAGGCACACCCCGTTGAAGTCAACTAAGAATCTGGCCCAGACTTCCAAGTCCTCCTTCACCTCTATCGTAACGCGCGCCCATTTCGCCTGACCTGGAGGGCCTTTCAACTGGCCCTCCAATCGGCGATTGAAGACCCGGCCCATCGGGATCACGCGCCCAGCAAAGTTCAGGAGGCCTAGCAATGATTGCACCTCCTTGATAGGCACCCTATCGCGTTCCATGATTGCTCGGACCGCCTGCAGCATTCGCTGCACCTTGTCGCCAGGCAATCTACAGACCGCACGCACCGTGTCAATTTCTATCCCCAGAAATGTGATACATGTGCAGGGGCCCTGCGTCTTTTCATCCGCCAGGGGCACCCCGAAACTGGCCATTACATCCTTCATGGTTCTCATCAGCTGTTCGCAATCCGCGTAACCCGCTCTCCCCACCAGAAGGAAGTCGTCGAGGTAATGGGCGATCGCCCCACCCCCCGACGCCGACCAGACCACCCAGTGCAGAAAGGAACTAAAACACTCAAATAGTGAGCAGGACAAGGAACACCCCATTGGTAGGCACCTGTCCACATAATAGGACCCTTCGAACCTCATCCCCATGAGCCTAAACGCTGAGGGGTGAAGGGGCAGCAGTCTGAATGCCGACTCAATATCGAGCTTTGCCATCAGTGCCCCCGAGCCACACTCCCTAACCACCTCCAGAGCATTATCAAAAGACTGATAATGCACCGAGCTGATTTCCGGGTCGATCGCATCATTGACTGACCCGCCTTTCGGGAAAGACAGGTGATGAATCAACCTGAATTTCCCCGGCTCCTTTTTTGGCACCACCCCCAATGGCGAAACCACCAGGTTCTCGATGGGAGATTCCGCAAATGGGCCGGACACCCTACCCAATGCGACTTCCTTTGCCAATTTCTCCCTCACCACGTGTGGGAATTCGTAAGCCGTCTTTAAATTTTTGTGTACCCCAGACCCACGCACCATCCTTGTAACCGGTATCTCGAAGCCCCACTCCAGGCCACCCCGGAGCAGCTCCGCTGCCCCCCTGTCTGGATAACGGGCCAGCCAGGGAAGCATAGGGGCCAGCTTAAGCGGGGTTGGGGCCCTTGACCACAGCTCCAGCTTTTGGTGCTGGCTTCGGTTGCCCCGTGTCCCTGCGTTTGCTGCAATCGACCCCCGCATGCGGTCCTCCACAATATCTGCAGATGTGGCGAAAGGAGCAACTGCTCCCTCTGTCGCACTGCTTGTCCTGGAATTTCCAGCACTCTCGCCCGCGCCGACCTACCCTCGCACTCTGCCTCGGCGATCCCAGCCGCGCCAGCGTAGGGGGGGTGGGGCCCCCTTCCAACCCCAGCTTCGACCACAGGTGCATGTCCTGCGTGCCGAAATGAAGTAGGTGGTTGCCCACCATCTTCCTCCTGAAGGCCATGTCATATTCCCTCCAAGCACCCTCTTTAAACCTGCAATGGATATCCTCAATAGTATCCTGGTACTTAAAAAGGTTGTGGCCCTGCAGTGGCCACCTATCCACATAACACGCTGCCAGCACTCGGAAGCATTTCAGCCACTCCTCGTATGTTTCAGGCCTGCGCACTTTTTTGGGCCCTGACCCATCTTGGGCCCTTTCTTTCGCCCTAAACGCGTCCAGTGAGAGGTCAAAGACATTAACGTAACGACCCTCCTGTATTTTCTTCACTGTTTTCGCCTTGAGGTGCCCGTACAGGGAATGCACCAAACACGGGTACGTGTCTCCCTGTGCCGCCACCTTACGAGGCACCGCGGCCCCAGGGGGGGCGCCCCCAGGCCCTGCGGGCCCTTGGACCCCTTCAGCGGGTCCTGGCGCCCTGTCCCTCTCCTTCGCCTGCCCTGCCGCCATCTTCTTGATCCAGCGAAACATTCTACGCTGACCCTTTCCAACCAGCCCCAGGTCCTCCCCACTATCTGAACCTGAAACACTAGATGAGGACCCTGTGTCAGCGTGCAGTGTGTGTGGTGCATAGTACTCACAACTTCCCGAGCGGTCTGCTTCGATGGGTGCCTGGGACGAAGATCCGGCCTGCTCTCTTTGCTCTGTGCACTGTCCTGCCACCACTAGCGCACTGGATGCTTCTGCTGCCATTGTGGAAGTATTCCTACTCGATACCTGGGGAGACAAATTAACTTGGGGAGTACTCTGGGCAACGGGTGGAGCGTCAAAAGAGCGATTCCTCCCCTCCACCCTGAGATCCCCCCCAGCGTCCATCCCCAGAGCTGCAACCACAGCCCTTCTAATCAACAGTTCTTGCCCAGGCCCCTCCTGGGCATGAGCACTAAACCCTTGAGGGGCCTGCTGCCTGGCCATCTCACGCAGCGCAATCTCCACAGCTCTCTGTATCATTGCCTCTTGCCCCAGTGCAGTCTGCGGTGCCTCAGGCCTACCCCCCGAAACTCCTGGCCTGTCACCGCCAAGCCTCATATTCCCAGGCACCATACGCCCATACACATCCTCACCAACCGTAACACACTGTGACCCATGTGCACAGACATGCGTTATCCCCGCATGTGTCCTCCCTCTGCCCCCAGTGACATCCCCCATACTCCTGCCACTGCTGGCTTCCATGACACTCACAGTATTGCTGCCCATATTCATGCCCCTTCCAGCTCCAGACACTCTCACATGACCGCTAGCTCTATGCCCCCCTTGCGCCTGCGCGCCTGTACCTCCGCGACTCATGTCTGCCTGCGCCGTCTGCGTAGGCCCCACAGCTCTCAACCCCACAGACTCACACCTCCAGCCAGCATCCACCAGGCCTTGGCGCTCCTGCGCCCTCACTACAGGCCCATCAGTACTCGTGTGCGCATGCGCGCTTGTACTAGGCCTTGCCTCCTCGCCGCGCTGCTGAGATCCTGCCGCCCCAGCCGCCCTAATGACGACCGGTAAGTCCTGCCGCCTCCGCTGTGCGCTGCCCTCTGCCGCCCCGCCCGCGACCGGGAGCCTCCCCAAGTTACCTGGGCCGCTCCGGTCGCGGGCGGTGTCCTCCGGACCTCTGACCCTCCCTCCAAGATGGCGGCCGCACTCCTCCTCCTCCGATGAGCTGGAGGAGAACATCTCGCGCGACCCGCCATCTGAGAGGGATGGGCCTGCTGCGCACTCTGCCATGTGGGGCCTCGTGGTCCCTGACACACCTGCTCCACTCGCCACAACCCCACCGCCAGCCAGGGCCGCGCTCCCGCCCTGCCCTTGAGCCTCAGGGGCCATCACAGAAGCCAGTGATTGGGCCAGGGCTAGTACCGCCGCCATGGCTACCGGTGGCAATGCAGGCAAAGCCCCAGCCTGTTCACACCCTCCGGTGACAGCTGGACCCCTGCCCGCCTCACCCCTCTCCCCAGGGGCCTCCCGCCCCCCACTAGTGCCGGCCTGGGCCTCCACACCGCCCATACACCCCGGCTGAGAAAGGGACACATCCCTGGGCCCCACAGAGCCACCCCCTTTTTTCCCTGCACCCCCTTTCCCCTTATTAGCCTGTCCTTTCCCCTTATTGAAACTCCTCTGGGTAGGCCTTTTGGGAGGGGTGGGGGGAACAATTTCATCAAACCCATGCTCCTCTGCTTGTCTTGCAGGTCCTCTCTTCCTGGATGACATCTCCACAACCTCTCTATATCTTTTGGGTGGTAGAGATTTCCTCCTGGATCTATCCATCAGCAAAACTTCCTTCAGGGACACAGAAACTTTCCTCTTGAAGTCTGGAACCGAAAAGAGGCCGGATACTCTGCTGCAGGACCCTATAAAGGTAAGAACAAAACACCGCCTCCTCTCCTGCAACAATGTAACAAACAAACACAATCTCCAGACTTCAAGTTGGTAATCCCTTAGTGATGTTACAGGCCCACTAGAGGGCCCTCCACTCTCAAAATGTATTTCCTAATATATGGGTCGATCATAATCTATCATTTGATAATTGGCAGAATATTGGCCACTGATAAACACTTTTTAATGTCAGGGCAATCACTATCACACATTTTCCATTAATTTTTGACACCAAAAATGCATTATTGGTTGGTGGCTAATTGCCCTTTATACTTAACATGGGACCATGCAAGGAAAAGGGTTAAAGGGACACTAAACCCACACTTTTTATTTTATGATTCAGGTAGAGAATACAATTTTAAACAACATTCAAATTTACTTCTATATCTAATTAGCTTCATTCTTTAGATATCCTTTGTTCAAGAAATAGCAATGCACATGGGTGAGCCAATCACAAGAGGCATCTATCTGCAGCCACCAATCAGCAGCTACTGAGCCTATCTAGATATGCTTTTCAGCAAAGGAAGTTATTTGGAAAGTTGTTTAAAATGAGATGCTCTTTCTAAATCATGAAAGAAAAAAATTGGGTTTCATGTCCCTTAAACTTATGTGTCCTATTATGATTTAATTTGCTCCTACTTTTTTCTGATTGGGGATTGGTCCAAATTTTATGAGTGGAGCGCAATTTATCATTCCTGCTTGTGCGTTAACTGCACTAGAATTAAGATTTTTGCGCGCGTTGGGTAGAGAACTATTTTAAGTTAAAAAAAGTGTTTTCTCACAAGCGCTAACACGCCCCGCACAAAAAGCCAAAGATATTAGAATATCGCAACTGTGTCAACCTATTCCCCAATAGAAGTCAATGGAGCAAGTGGGGAAAAAACCCTACTTGCGCTCAAACCTGATCGCATGTTCTCATGTGCGCTAACCTGATATGAAAATATGAATATTTCACATTCCAATGTTCTTCACATAGCAGAATATGTTCTATTTATTCATAAATACATATTTCTACTTATATCTGATGGTATTTTGGTAAAATATATATCTATACCTATATATAAATATAGCATAATTTATGGAAGAACTTACCTGATAAATTAATTTCTTTCATATTGGCAAGAGTCCATGAGCTAGTGACGTATGGGATATACAATCCTACTAGGAGGGGCAAAGTTTCCCAAACCTCAAAATGCCTATAAATACACCCCTCACCATACCCACAATTCAGTTTAATGAATAGCCAAGTAGTGGGGTGAAAGAAAAAAGGAGTAAAAAGCATCAAAAAAGGAACTGGAAATATAATTGTGCTTTATACAAAAAAACATAACCACCATAAAAAAGGATGGGTCTCATGGACTCTTGCCAATATGAAAGAAATTAATTTATCAGGTAAGTTCTTACATAAATGATGTTTTATTTCATGTAATTGACAAGAGTCCATGAGCTAGTGAAGTATGGGATAGTAATACCCAATATGTGGAACTCCACAGAAGAGTCACTATAGAGGGAGGGATAAAATAAAAACAGCCATTTTCCGCTGAAAAAATTAAATCCACAACCAAAAAATCTTTGAAAAGAAAAAAAACTTAAAGCATAAGCAGAGGAATCAAACTGAAACAGCTGCCTGAAGAACTTTTCTACCAAAAACTGCTTCCGTAGAAGCAAATACATAAAAACGGTAGAATTTAGCAAATGTATGCAAAGAAGACCGAGTCGCTGCTTTGCAAATCTGATCAACTGAAGCTTCATTCTTAAAAGCCCATGAAGTGGAGACTGATCTAGTAGAATGAGCTGTGATTCTCTGAGGCAGGGCCTGACCCGACTCTAAATAAGCCTTATGAATCAAAAGCTTTAACCAAGATGCCAAGGAAATTGCAGAAGCTTTCTGACCTTTCCTAGAACCAGAAAAGACAACAAATAGACTAGAAGTATTCCTGAAATTGTTAGTAGCTTCAACATAATATTTCAAACCTCTTACAACATCCAGAGAATGAAAGGATCTCTCTAAAGAATTCTTAGGATTAGGACACAAAGAGGGGACAACAATTTCCCTATTAATGTTGTTAGAATTGACAACTTTAGGTAAAAATTTAAATGAAGTCCACAAAAATGCCAAAAGGAACAAGGAAGAGATAGCCAAAAGGAACAACACTTTCCAAGAAAGTAGTTTAATATCAAAAGAATGCATAGGCTCAAAAGAAGGAGCCTGTAAAGCTTTCAAAACCAAATTAAGACTCCAAGGAAAGTATCCAAGATGCTTCTTTCATAGCTAGGGGACTGTGAGTCCCACCCTGATGATTGACATATGCCACAGTTGTGATATTGTCTGTCTGAAAACAAATGAATGGTTCTCTCTTCAACAGAGGCCAAACCTGAAGAGCCCTGAAAATAGAACGGAGTTCTAAAATATTGATTGGTAACCTCGCCTCTTGAGATTTCCAAACCCCTTGTGCTGTCAGAGATCCCAAGACCTGAAAGACTTGCATCTGTTGTGATAACAGTGCAGGTTGGACGAACAAAAGAGGCCCCTTGAATTATACGGTGGTGATTTAACCACCAAGTCAGAGAAAGTTGAACATTGGGATTTAAGGATATTAATTGTGATATCTTTGTATAATCCCTGCACCATTGATTCAGCATACAAAGCTGGAGAGGTCTCATATCAAAATGAGCAAAAGGGAGCGCGTCCGATGCTGCAGTCATGAGACCTAAAACCTAGCCACTAAAGGGAATGATTGAGACTGAAGGTTCTGACAGGCTGAAACCAATTTCATACGTCTCTGTTCTGTTAGAGACAGAGCCATGGACACTGAATCTATCTGGAAACCTAAAAAGGTGACCCTTGTCTGAGGAAACAAGGAACTTTTTGGTAAATTGATCCTCCAACCATCTCTTTGAAGAAACAACACTAGTTGATTCATGTGAGATTCAGCAAAATATAAAGACTGAGCTAGCACCAAGATATCGTCCAAATAAGGAAACACCGCAATACCCTGTTCTCTGATTGCAGAGAGTAGGGCACCGATAACTTTTTAAAAAAATTCTTGGAGCTGTCGCTAGGCCAAATGGAAGAGCGACAAATTGGTAATGCTTGTCTAGAAAAGAGAATCTCAGAAAACGATAGTGGTCTGGATGAATAGGAATATGAAGATATGCATCCTGTAAGTCTATCGTGGCCTTATAATGACCTTGCTGAACAAAAGGCAGAATAGTCCTTATAGTCACTATTTGGCACTCTTACAAAACGGTTCAAAATTGTCAGATCCAGAACTGGCCTGAATGAATTTTCTTTCTTTGGGACAATGAATAGATTTGAATAAAACCCCAGACCCTGTTCCTGAAACGGAACTGGTATAATTACCCCTGAAAGCTCTAGATCTGAAATACACTTCAGAAAAGCCTGAACCTTCACTGGATTTGCTGGAACGCGAGAGAAAAAATCTTCTCACAGGAGGTCTTACTCTGAATCCTATTCAATACCCTTGAGAGACAATGTCCTAAATCCATTGATTTTGGACAGAATCTGCCCAAATGTTTTGGAAAAACTTTAATCTGCCCCCCACCAGCTGAGCTGGAATGAGCTCCGTACCTTCATGCAGACTTGGGGGCTGGCTTTGGTTTCTTAAAAGGCTTGGATTTATTCCAACTTGAAGAGGGTTTCCAATTGGAACCAGATTCTTTGGGGGAAGGATTGGCTTTCTGTTCCTTATTCCGTTGAAAAAAAAGAAAATGATTAGAAGCTTTAGATTTACCCTTAGATCTTTTATCCTGAGGTAAAAACTCCCTTCCCCCAAGTAACAGTTGAAATAATTGAATCCAACTGAGAACCAAATAAATTGTTACCTTGGAAAGAAAGAGATAGTAATCTAGACTTAGATACCATGTCAGCATTCCAATATATGAGCCACAAAGCTCTTCTAGCTAAAATAGCTAAAGACATAGATTTAACATCAATTTTGATGATATCAAAAATAGCATAACATATAAAATTATTAGCATGTTGAAGCAAGCAAACAATGCTAGACAAATCAGGATCTGTTTCCTGTTGCGCTAAACTTTCCAACCAAAAAGTTGATGCAGCTGCAACATCAGCCATAGAAATGGCAGGCCTGAGAAGATAGCCAGAATATAAATAAGCTTTTCTTAGATAATATTCAAGTTTACTATCTAAAGGGTCCTTAAAGGAAGTACTATCTTCCATAGGGATAGTATTACGTTTGGCAAGACTAGAAATAGCCCCATCAACTTTGGGGATTTTTTCCCAAAACTCCAATCTAATTGCTGGCAAAAAATACAACTTCTTAAACCTTGAAGAAGGAATAAAAGAAGTACCAGGCCTATTCCATTCCTTTGAAATCATATCTGAAATAGCATCAGGAACTGGAAAAACCTCTGGAGTAACCACAGGAGGTTTATAAACAGAATTAAAATGTTTACTAGTTTTAATATGAAGAGTTTCCTCAATATCCAAAGTAATTAACACCTCTTTTAACAAGGAACGAATATACTCCATCTTAAAGAGATAAGTAGATTTGTCAGTGCCACTATATGAGGTAGGATCTTCTGAATCAGATAGATCCTCATCAGAGAAGGATAAATCAGTATGTTGTCAGTCATTTGAAATTTTATCAACTTTATGAGAAGTTTTAAACGACCTTTTACATTTATTAGAAGGCGGAATAGCAGACAAAGCCTTCTGAATCGCATCAGCAAAAAAATCTTTTATATTCACAGGGATATCATGTACATTAGATGTTGAACATCAGGCATTGTACTAGTACTGATGGATACATTCTCAGCATGTAAAAGCTTATCGTGACAACTGTTACATACTACTGCTGGAGATATAATCTCCGCTAACTTACAATAGATACACTTATCTTTGGTTGAATTGTTATCAGGCAGCAAGAATCCAACAGTGGTTTCTGAGATAGGATCAGATTGAGACATCTTGCAAATGTAAGAGAAAAAAACAACATATAAAGCAAAATTATCAATTTCAGGATTGGGCAGTTTCAGGATTGTGAAAAAAATGCAAACAGCATAGTCCTCTGAGCAAAGAAAAAGGCAAGAGGCGTATAGGAAGTGGGGTTTAAATAATTAAACTATTTGGCTCCAAGCATGACGCGCAATGCAAAAATGAAATATTTTGGCATTAACAACATCCGGAAATGATGCAACGCGCGTCATGGCAGACGCAACCTTGTGCAAGGAACCTGGCGTCAACTAAGATCCCGGAATGACGAATTTGCGTCACCGAACGTACCTTTGCACCAAATAAATTCTCGCGGCAAGAATGACACAATAATTATTAGCATTTTGTGGCCTTGCAAGCCTAATTTTGCCCACGAAAATTAATGGAAACAGTCAATTTTGAAGAAAAGACTATACCCAAGGTACGAAAAAATAACTTCCTAAATATGTTTCCCAATTTTGAAACGGACAGTCTGCAAAAGGAAATATACATAAGCCTGACTCATGGCAAATATAAGTACAATACATATATTTAGAACTTTACATTAATACATAAAGTGCCAAACCATAGCTGATTGTGTCTTAAGTAATGAAAACATACTTACCGAAAGACACTCATCCACATATAACAGATAGCCAAACCAGTACTGAAACAGTTATCAGTAGAGGTAATGGAATATGAGAGTATATTGTCGATCTGAAAAGGGAGGTAGGAGATGAATCTCTACAACCGATAACAGAGAACCTATGAAAAGATTTCCTGCGAGGAAAACCATAGAATTCAATAGGTGATACTCCCTTCACATCCCTCAGACATTCACCGTACCCTGAGAGGAATCGGGCTTCATAATGCTGAGAAGCGCATATCACAGAAGAAAATCAAGAACAAACTTACTTCACCACCTCCATAGGGAGGCAAAGTTTGTAAAACTGAATTGTGGGTGTGGTGAGGGGTGGAGGCACATAATTGCAAGATTAAACTTTGCTAAACAATATGAAAAGCCTGATGAATACTGGGAGCACATTATTTGGTAAGATGGCCAAGACCAAGATATAATTTTTCGCCTCAGATGGGGTGCAGCATGTTTGGTGTGAACCATGTCAGGATTATTACAGTGAATGCATAGTCCCAACAGTGAATCATGGAGGTGGAAGTGTGACAATATGATGCTGCATGACTGCAAAAGGTGTTGGGGAGATGACATTTATAGATGGCACCATGAATGCCTGCAATATACCAGCATAATAACGATCCAAAGCACACTGCCAAAATCACAAAGACGTTTCTTTAATAGAAACAAGTGAAAACTATGACCTGGCCAAGTATGTCACCTGACTTGAATCCAGTAGAACACCTTTGGGGTGTACGACTGATGACGTACAGGGTACATCCTACAAAATAATGGTCAGACATACGCTGTACGTCGTCAGGGGTTTCAAGCAGTAGAAGCGATCCTGATCGCTTTCAGTGTATTGCAACGATGCCTCGATATTGAGGCATCGTGCAATACCTTTTACTAGCCATCCTATGCAGAGATAGCTACTCTGTGGCCCTCCCTGCATTGGCCAGAAATGGTGCCAATCATTGGTGGGTGGGAGCCATTGCAGGGAGGCAGGTGGGCGGCCATTGCTGGAGGATATCCGGCAGAGTGGAGCGGGATCATGTGAGAGCAGCAAATAGGTAGAGGGGGGAGGGTTAGAGAGCTCTTTGGGGGGGGATCAGGGAGGTTGGGGGCTAAGGGAGGATCCTACAAGGCAGAATTTAAATAAAAAAATAAAATAAAAAAATAAAGCCTTTTATTTTAGTACTGGCAGACTTTCTGCCAAGACTTAAGATGGTGGGGACAATTGTGGGGGTGGGGGAGGGAAGAGAGCTCTTTGGGAGGGATCAAGGGGTGGGATGTGTCATGTGGGAGGCTGATCTCTGCACTAAAGCTAAAATTAACCCTACAAGCTCCCTACAAGGTACCAAATTAACTCCTTCACTGCTGGGCATAATACAAGTGTGATGCGCAGTGGCATAGAGCGGCTTTCTAATTACCAAAAAGCAATGGAAAAGCCAAATATGTCTGCTATTTCTGAACAAAGGGGATCCTAGAGAAGCATTTACAACCATTTGTGCCATAATTGCACAATCTGTTTGAAAATAATTTCAGTGTGAAACCTAAAGTTTGTGAAAAAATGAACAATTTGTTTTATTTGAATGCATTTGGCGGTGAAATGGTGATATGAAATATACCAAAATGAGTCTAGATCAATACTTTGGGTTGTCTACTACACTACACTAAAGCTAAAATGAACCCTACAAGCTTCCTACACGCTCCCTAATTAACCCCTTCACTGCTTGGCATAATACAAGTGTGGTGCGCAGCGACATTTAGCAACCTCCTAATTGCCAAAAAGCAACTAATTTAGAAACTATTTAGCATTGTTGTTTTTTGGTGGTTGTAAATGTGTAACAGATATTTTATTTTTATAGCAAATTATAAGATATGATGAAAATAATTCATTTAATGGATCTATTTAATAGAGAGAAAAACGGTATATAATATGTGTGGGTACAGTAAATGAATAAGAGGAAAACTACAGCTAAACACAAACACTGCAGAAATGTAAAAATAGCCCTGGTCCCAAACGGTCAGAAAATTGAAAAGTGCTCTGGTCACTAAGGGGTTAAAGAGAATGGTAGAGCAAGACAACCCCTCCAGCAAAGAGCAGCTGAAAAAAATATCTCTGAAGAAGGGCAGAACATCTCTCCAGAAATTTGTACGACACTTGTTTCCTCCATGCCAAGGAGGATTGAGTCTGTCATCAAAAACAAAGGTGAACATGCAAAGTATTGAAAAAATAAAAGATTTGAATCTCAGTAATGAAAGGTGCACTGACTTTTGTTGCATTGATTTCCTGCTTTGGGGGCCGGTATTTTTAATATAGTAAATCTAAACTCTTCGTTTTTAATTTTATATAAGAGAAAATACCCTACTTGAAAACGTAGACGTAATGCAGTTACTGTTAGGTTATACAATTTTGAATCAGTTGACATTTAAGTGATATTGCAATAGGATGTACTCACTTCTGTTGTAAACTGTATGCATATACTGTATACAGGTATACCCCGCTCATACAGCGGGTTAGGGACCGGAGCCCCGCTGTAAAGTGAAAACCGCCTTAAAGTGAAACAAGGCAGTTTTAGCTTTCTTTTCAGTGTTTAAAATCCTGAAAACATGATTGAACTAACATATATTAGGGGTGCAATAGTTCTATGTTTAGTTTAACACTAGCACAGCAAGTATTCAATTAATATTCAATAAATACTGTACCTGTAAAATTGTGACAATTACTGTAGTAAAATTTTCCAGACTATAGCACTGAGACACAGATTGCACTGCAATGCTATAAACAGAGTGAACTAAGCATAACAAAATGGTGCCATTCACTTTTCTAGCAATCTCACAATGAGTACAGCACTGTTTCAAAATCCTTGGAGGTTGAACTTCAGCTCCACAAAGCGCTGTATTAGCGAATCGCTGTAAAGTGAAGCACTGTAAAGTGAGGTATACCTGTATATATATATATATATATATATATATATATATATATATATATATATATATATATATATATATATATATATATATATACAGGTAGCCCTCAGTTTACGCCGGGGTTAGGTTCCAGAAGGAATGGTTGTAAATTGAAACCGTTGTAAATTGAAACCCAGTTTATAATGTAAGTCAATGGGAAGTGAGGGAGAAAGGTTCCAGGCCCCTCTCAAAATTGTCATAAGTAACACCTAATACATTATTTTTAAAGCTTTGAAATGAAGACTTTAAATGCTAAACAGCTTTATAAACCTAATAAAATAATTACACAACACAGAATATATAATTAATCTAAGTTAAATGAACAAAAACATTTGCTAAACAGCATTATAAACCTAATAAAATAATCACACAACACAGACTTCGCTTGCATTTTTCTGCAAACAGTTCTTTCTATGTATTACAATATGGACTGGTTTATAGACAGGAAGATCTTGGTTCTTTGAAATCTGCTCGATAGCTCAGTTCTGGTTAAAACTGATTAATTTCAGCTTGCTTGGCTTTGCTGCAACACAAGCGGACAGCTCCACCTACTGGCTATTTTTTTTTTTTTCACTTCTTTTTATTTAATTTTCAAAAAGAAAAAAATGGGTGAAATATACAAACACTTTTTCATAACAAAAATTGCAGCTTTAGCTTACAGAGTTCCATACCTTATGACAGTTATCCTGAATGTCTATTGAGCACTTCTCTGCTCCTTAAAAAATTTTTTTTTCCTTTTTCCCTTCTTGCCCCATCCTACACAGTACTTCGTAATAATCAAAATAAAACACACAAAAGGAGAATAAGGAAAATAAATAAATGGGGGGGGGAAAAAAAAATAAAACGGAGGAGAATGAATGCAAGCTAGTAATGAAATAGTTTACAGTTCCACACAAACAAGTATGATAAAAATCAATTTATATTATCTCTCAGTCTTGCGTGTACAACCAATAATGTGGCAAAAACCCTTCTACTACTAAAGTAATGAAGGGTAAAGCGTTTGTTATCGGTGAGATAAATTGTAATTGAATTGGCCGGTGCCATGATAAAATGAGTGTCTTCCATTTGAAAAAAAAAAAGATCTAAATTGTTTTGCTGAGGTTGGCTTCAAATCTTGCAATTCAATAGTCATTTGTAATTTCATACAATCTACGAATTCAGCCAGTCCAGGGGCACCGGTGGACCTCCATCTTTTGAATATCAAAGAGCGCGCAGCCAGAATGGCCATGTTTGTCCGACTTTGTTCTCCGGGTTCTGTCCTGGCTTTCAATAAAAAAAGACTATAAAATAGTGTCATCTGGAAATTCTCATGTACATATTTGTTTACCCAGTAGTTTACCTTGGCCCAGTATTGCTTAATTTTAGGGCAATACCACAGGCAGTGTGTCAGGTCTGCTCTCTCCTTATGACATTTAAAGCAATTACTGGTTTGTTTTCCTTTTGCCCATTTACTCATTCTATCTGGCGTTAAATAATAATTGTTTATAACTTTCACTTGCGATTCTCTCCAACTAATTAGTGTCGTCGCTTTTTCTGCAAGATCTATACTATTTTGCAGGTCTTTAATTTGGATTGTTGGAAAATATTTAGCTATCTTATCCTTAAGTTTATTAATATGTTCTACTCCAGTTTTTATTAGTAGGGATTTATACCAGTATGATATTGATCGTTTACCTGTTTTATATAGTTTAACCCCGGAATCTATTTCCGGTTTATTCCAGTCATATCCATATAAAGATATTTTTTGAAGCAGGTAATTGCGTATTTGAAGATATGCATAAAAGACTTTTGGTGAAGCAGTATATAGTTGTCTCAATTCCTGGAATGTATATATTAATCTCGCATCTTCGTGTTTTAGTTGAACTAAGTTTATCAATCCACTGTCACCCCATTTCCTAAATACGTTATTTTCTATACCTGGAGTAAAATCCAGTATGCCTATAATAGGAAGGTATCGAGAGATCTGATAGGAGTACTCCATTGATTTTAAGTACTTCTGCCAGGCTTGTGCTATATTTGCAATTGTACTCAGAGAACTAATGTTACTTGGTAATTTATTATATGGATAGTGTAATATCGCTTTTAGATTGAATGGCTTTACTAACTCCGTTTCTGTTTCTTAATATGTAAACATAGTTGGCTTCTGTGATCCAATCAACCCCAAACTTAACTATTGTCACCCAGTTGTAATATTGTAAGTTAGGAAGTGAGAGTCCCCCAAATTTCTTTTCTTGTGTGAGTTTCTCTATAGACATAGAGTGTCTTTTTATCCCCCAAATAAATTTAGCACATGAGGTGTTATATCTTTTTATATCTTTCTTTAAAATAAATAGTGGTAAATTTTGTAATAAAAAGATTATTCGGGGGAAGAAAATTGTTTTTAAGAGCATTATTTTTGCCGAAAGTGAGAAATAATAGATATTCCATCTTTTCATATCAGTAATCAGTTTATCGAAGAGTTTGTCATAGTTGAGATGGTACCAACATCTGGGATCCCTTCCTAAACTAATTCCGAGATAATGTATATAATCTACTTCTTTAAATAAATGTTTTGAATAGCTCTTTGTAGTTTTATTTATCCATAATATTTCAGATTTGTTTGAATTTATTTTATAACCTGAAAATTGGCTGTAACATTGAATTATTTCTAGAACTTTTGGGATGGTAATATTGGTCTTTTGTAAAAATAAAATTATATCATCTGCATATAATGAAATAACCAGATTTTGGTTCCCTAACTTGATGCCATCTATTTCATTTCTTAGACTGACAGCTAAGGGTTCCAATGCTAAATTAAATAGCAGGGGTGACAGTGGGCAACCTTGCCGTGTCCCTCTGTAGAGCCTGACATATTGTGTTAACTCCCCATTAACTAGCAGTTGTGAACGTGGCTTATCATAAATTAGTCTGAGGAATTTGACCAAATTTCCAGTAAATCTAAAGTTAGTAAGTGATGTAAACATGTGGTCCCATACTATAGAATCGAATGCTTTTTCGGCATCGATTGTTAATAGGGCGAGGTCTGGTATTCTCTTTTTATTGGGATGTTGTAATTTGTTGAAATAATGTTCTAAAGTTAAAAGTACTCTGCGAGTGTTACAAGCTACGTTTCTACCTGGCATAAAGCCTGACTGGTCTTCGTGGATTATATCACCCACCACTTTTTTCATTCTGTCTGCTATGATAGACATACAGATCTTATAATCATTATTTAATAATGATATGGGTCGATAAGACCCCATGTCTTCAGGAGGTTTCCCTTTTTTATGTATTAAAGTTATTGTTGAGTCTGAAAAATATGGTGATTTCATTTCATTCTGGGAATAATAAGTGTTAAAGTGCTTTGTTAATATGGGTGTGATGTCATCTTTTGTAATTTTATAAAATTCTGCAGTAAGACCGTCTGGTCCTGGTGCCTTATTTATCTTAGCTTTGTTAATTGCTATCTCCACCTCTACTTTTGAAATGGGTGTGTTAAGTTGTTGCAAAGTTTCCGCTGATATTTACGGAAGCTTTATTTTTTGCCAAAATAATGTTTTTTCGTGGTCATCAGTGGGTGTCTCAGCATATAATTTTTTGTAGAAATTATAAAATGCATTAGATATTTCTATGTTTTCTGTATGTGTTTTTGTTCCTTCCTTTATTATTGTAATCAAGTTCTTACTTTTTCTAAGCTTAATAATTTTCGCAAGATGTTTGGCGGATATCCCCTGGTGCCCCTGGTAAAAGGCTCTTGTCTTCAGATCTTCCCTTGCCCATTTGTCTTTCAAAAACATTTCCCTTTCGAGTTTTGCTTCCGTATATCTCTTCCATGTTAATGGACTTGGATAATTTAAATATCTATTGTATATATTTCTAAGTTGATTTGCAAGTTGAAGCTCCCTGTATTTGTTTTGTTTTTCTTTTTCATTTTTATCATATAAGCTTTGATTTCGCCTCTAAGGACCGCTTTGCCTGCCTCCCAAAAGGTTTCAATCTTATTACTATACGTCTCATTGAGAATAGAGTATTCTTTCCATTTTCCGCACAACCAGTTAACGAATGACTTATTATTTATCATATAGCTTGGAAATCGAAAAGAGTTGATATTATTTCTATCTTGTCTTATTTTAATTTGCATGGCAATAATTGCGTGGTCAGAGATAATTATTTCCTCAATCTGAGTTTCAATGTCCAGACCCAGTAGTTTTTCTTCAATCAGAAACATGTCTATCCTGGAAAAAAATTTGTAGGCTTTAGATTCACATGAATAACTACGTGTATCTGGGTTTTGTAAAGGCCAGATGTCTTTTAAATTTAGTGTCTTACCCAGTTCTCTCAGTACTTTTGCCTCCCTCTGATAAGCATTTTTATTTTTTAACTGGAACCTATCTATCTCAGGATACATCGTTAAATTAAAATCCCCTGCAACTATTAAGTTTTCCCCTGTATAAGGAGCAAGTTTGTTTTTAATTTTGTTCCAGAACTCAATATCCAGCTTATTTGGACTGTATAAATTACACAATGACCAAATCTTTCTATCAATTTCAACTTGTAGGATTATGTATCTACCTGCTGGGTCTAGTTCTTGTTTTGTTATTTTGTAAGACATCTTGTTGTTAAACATTATTGTGACCCCACATTTTCTTTTATTACAGGGAGTCGCAATGATATCTGACAGCCAACTGGTTTTAAGTTTGGGGATTTCTAATTCCTTCAAGTGTAATTCCTGTAAGAAGATGATATCTGGAGCGTGTTGTTTCAAAGTTTTTAATATTTGTTTGCGTTTCATGGGGGAAGCAATACCTCCGACGTTCCACGAAACTATTTTAAGAGCTGTCTGCATTTTTTTTTTTTTTTTTTTTTTTTTTTTTTTAAAAAAGGTTTATTGGCATAAAATGAAAAAAAATGTTTACAGACATGTAAGCCAGTACGACAATAGTGAAAATCACAAAATAAAAGAAATCTTACAGACAATCTGGAAGGTTAGGGCATTGCTGCCTACATTGGAAATATAAGGTAGTCCGTAGTGTCCTATTGGATAAAGGCTTTCCGGAAAACAAAGCTTGCAAATTTTTTTTTTTTTTTTTTTTCAAGATCAAACAACAGTTATTATAATCACAGAAGAAAAGAGGAAAGAAAGAGAAGAGAAAAAGAAAACAAAGAAGGAAAGGGAAAAATGTGTTACGTGACTTGGGTAGTGAGATATCAGTAAGTGGAATAAGGTTCGCAGTGTAGTAGTCTTGGAGTGTCAAAGTACATCTATTATTATAACGCCATAAAATCTAATAAAACATTTAAGCCGGAATAAGAACTTGGCTGGGACGTCTGTGAAGCTTTTGATTGCCAGTCCTGTCAAGATAGAGTTTCATTAGGGACTATTGCATGGGGAGAGGTCACGTCAGTAGAATGGATATATGTTTCCCAATAAAGAGACATCGCGCAGTAAAAGTCAAGCCTGTTAGTCTTAAGATAATGATATTTTTCTAGGGATAGAAGGAGCGTGACATTCTGTGTCCAGTCCCTTGTGGTGGGTATCGTCTTCTGTTTCCATAGTCTTGGGACCAGTTGTTTTGCGCTACTAATCATAATGTATAATAACGTAGACTTATATTTACATTTGACCTTAGAGGGCTTGTTGAATAACAGTACCAAAGGGTCATAGGGAATCTCGTGGGAGAGGGCTTTCTGGATCTCTCTATGTATATTTCGCCAAAAGGGTTGAAGTGTAGGGCATTCCCACCAGATGTGATATAGTGTGCCTGTCTGTTTGCAGTCCCTCCAGCATAGGGGGTCGGTGGACCCGTAGATCTTAGCTAGCCTACTTGGGTGGAGATACCATCTGCCCAAGAGTTTCATATTTGTCTCAGTGATACTCATTGAGGATGGTGCTTTACCCATTTGTTGGAAAATGGTGTCCCAGGTCTCTGGGGGGACAATGAAGCCCAACTCTGCTTCCCAGACTCTGGTATATGATGGGGGTTTTTTGGAATGTATGGTTAATAAAAGTTTATAAATCGATGAAAGCGTGCCTCTCGTTGGCTGTGTAGACCAACAGAGCATCTCAAAGGAGTTAAGGCTCCTAGTAATGTTAGCTTTGTCTTTGTGAAATTTAATAAAGTGGGACAGTTGGAAATATTCAAACCATCTGTTGAAATATGGGATGTTTTTATCTACTAGAGTGGATTTTGGCAGAATATTGCCTCCCTCCATCACAGAATAACAAGGTAGCCCTGCTGCGGTGCTGTAGGAACCCTCTGCCCATAAATGGTGATAGGGAGGAAAGTCTTTGTTGTGGAAGAGGGGAGTTAACGGAGAGGGAATAGTAGAAATCCCCTTACTAGATCTGGTGAGGAGGTCCCATGTAAGCATTGTATCTCTGACAAGTGCGGGGAGGGGTGATAGTGTATATCTTTGATGCTTATGTAACCAGCACTGTGTCCCTAGGCTTTTTGATCCGACTAGATCATGCTCCAGGCGTACCCATTCCTTGTCTTGGGTGTTTTTGCACCAGTCTATCACCCTAGTTAAGCATGCTGCTTGCTGATAGAGTAGGAGACTGGGTACACCCAGTCCTCCTCTGTTGCGGGGTCTATAGAGTGTAGCCTTTGCTATTCTAGGGTGTTTATGTGCCCAGATAAAAGAGTTTACTAATGTTTGTGCTGTGTTAAAGAATTGTGTGGGGAGGTGCATCGGCACCGTTTGGAACAAATATAGAAAGCGGGGTAAAATACTCATTTTAAACGCTTGTATCCTCCCGAGCCAAGAAAGGCTTTTGTTCTGCCAGCTCTTTAGTTCTGCTCTAACAGAATCCAATAAATTCTGATAATTCAGCTGATATAGGGAATCCCATACGTTAGTAATTTGGATTCCCAAATACTTAATCGAGGAGTGTTGTTGCGTGAATTGATATTGTTCAGTAATTTGAGTGGCCATATGAGTCGTGATCCCCACTCCCAGGAACTCTGATTTTAACATGTTGATTTTAAAGTTAGATAGGTTGCTATAGGTCTCTATTACCGGCATTAACTTACTGAGCGATTGCATAGGGGAGGTTAATGAAAAAAGAATATCATCGGCGTACATCGTTGTTTTGTATTGTGTATCCCCTATCTGTATTCCGTGTATCTCCGTATTGTTCCTAACATTAGAGGCCAAGGCCTCCATTGCCAAGACAAACAATAGAGGGGAAAGAGGGCAGCCCTGCCTTGTGCCGTTAAGAATGGGAAAGGGGTCTGACATGGAATCGTTTAGTTTAATGCGGGCACTTGGGGCGTGATATAGGGCAAAAATTTTTCCTATGAGTTTTTCACCTATGCCGAAGCGTGCTAGTATAGATTTTAAAAAGAGCCAATCTAATCTATCAAAGGCCTTTTCGGCATCGATGGCCAGGAAGATGGCAGGGATATTGTGGGTTTGGGAGTGTTCAAGTAAATTTAAGATCTTGATGGTGTTGTCTCGCGCCTCTCTATGAGGCACGAAACCCACCTGGTTTACGTGGATTAGTTGTGGCAAGATTTTGTTAATTCTGGAAGCAATGAGTTTTGCGTACAATTTAATGTCAACGTTTAATAATGAGATGGGGCGAAAATTAGCGGGGGTATCTGTGGATTTCCCAGGCTTAGGGATTACTGTGATATGGGCCTCTAACATAGCGGGCAGAAAAGGGTGATCTTGGCCTGCCTCATTGAAGAGTGTGCATAAGTGAGGGAGTAAGATAGGCGCAAATTTCTTATAATAAAGAGTCGTGAACCCGTCGGGCCCCGGGCTCTTTCCCGTGGGTAGTTGTTTAAGAGCTGCTAAGACCTCTGGCACTGTGAAGGGTGTTTCTAATTCTGCTGCCTGGGCTTCTGTCAGTTGAGGTAAAGGCGTGTCTACCAAGTATGCTTTTATGGCATTTTCTTTGCTATCTGAGGTGTTGTTATTCGGTAGATTATATAGTTTAGAATAATATGTTGAGAACTGCGCGAGGATCTCTGGGGTGGTGTTAACCTTTGTGTTAGCTGAGGTTTTAATTTCATGTACGAAGGTTTTAAGTTTTTTAAGTTTTAGAGCGCGGGCCAAGAGCTTTCCCGCTCTATTGCTTTCAAAATAGAACTTTTGCTTAGTTTTTAAGGCCAGTGTGTTCGCTTCTTTTATTAATTGCTCCTGCACCACTTTCCTAGCAGTTTCCAGCTCTAACTGAATTTGAGGGTCTGCTGGGTGTCGTTTATGTTCGTATTCTAATTTGGCTAGTTGATCAATTGAGGATTTGTAAAGCGAGCGTGCTTTCTGTTTAACATGGGCCTGGTATTTAATGAATTCCCCTCTGATATAGCACTTGTGGGCCTCCCACACAACAAAAGGGTCAGTCTCGGGTAAGGAATTAAATTGAAAATACTCCGGGAGAAGTTTCTCAATCTTATTTTTAAAGTCGGGGAAGTCAAGTAAATTGTCCTCCAATTTCCATTGGAAGGTACTCTTAGGTGCTGATGGCCAGTCAAGTTGAGTGAGGACAGCAGAGTGGTCTGACCACACTGTGTGGGACAAATTAGAGGCCAGGACATAAGTAAGGCCTTTCTGGTTTGTGAGTTGATAATCGATTCTGCTATAAGAGCGATGGGGGGAGGAAAAGAAGGTGTAATCTCTTTTTAACGGGTGTTTAAATCTCCAAATATCGAACAGTGTATGCTCGTACATAAGTTTCCACATTTGTTTAAGGGTATGTTTAGATATTGAAGGGTTGGGGTTTGTAGTGTCTAGGTTTGGTTGGATAGGAATATTGAAGTCACCCCCTATGTAGATTGCCCCTATAGCATAGTCTAGAATTTGTGCAAAATGTCTTTTAAAGAAGGGAAGTTGTTTCGAGTTCGGGGCATAGAGGTTAACCAATGTAACAGGAGTGCCATACAGCAAGCCAGTCACACACAAGAACCGTCCGTCTGTGTCAGTATGAGTACTTATATGAGAGAAGGAAATTTGTTTGCTTATAAGAATGCTCACTCCATTACGTTTGTGGTCAAATGAACTATGAAATTGCTGTGCGTAATATTTACCAAAATATTTGGGCTCTTTTGATTTTAGGAAATGTGTCTCCTGTAGGAAGAGGATGTCACCCCCCTTCCTCTTAAGGTCAAGCATAGCTATGGAGCGCTTCTGAGCGGAGTTTAGGCCTCTGGCGTTCTGACTAATTAGTGTAATAACCTTATTAGTAGCGGCCATATTTTGTCAGTGTGGTATTGTCTAATATCTTGTAAGGAGGCTTACGTCCTGTCCCTATGTGTTCGGTTTGTATTTGTTTACTAAGGCTTATACGACACTCTGAATCTGTATCCCAAGCACGTAACATTAAATATTTGAACAAGTCATAACAATGAAACAAACAGTATAGTTGAAAACATAACAGAAAATGTCTTATTACATTCTGAAACATACAACAGAAGTTATATGAGGGGAGGTGTTAACCAGCTCCATCTCAAGCTGTTTACATTGAAATCTAACTTATGCCTAGTAGTGGTACGGATATAAACTTCAATAAATAATAACTTTAAAGACCCTGATTTTTAGACAGTACAATTTTTAGCTCCAGCTGAATAAGGTTGCTAAGGGACGTGTCTGTATTATCAGAAACATAACAGAGGGTTCTTTCTAATAGCATATAAGAGAAGAATTAACAAAATAGAAGGGCCAGGTGATGCTTAGAACACATTAATGTAAACATACTTTACCAGGTTACAGCTCTGCAGCACATGGCCCCTACAGTTACCTCAGTCCTACAAAGCAGAAAAATAAAAAGTTCCGGAAGGAGAGGTAGTTCAGTCCGGTGTATTTCCAGGTGAAGAACTAGGGGATCTAGTCTGAGCTTGGGATCTTGGTTTGGAGGCTACTTGTTGCCAACTTCTAGTGTCTGCCCTTGCTGGTTTCTTCTTTGGGGGCTCATGAGGTTCCTCTGAGGGCCGTTCTGCAGGTGGCTCAATTTCTAAGGCGGAGCATAAGCTACCAATGTCCTCCTGAGATTTGCATATTAGTTTCCTGTTGCCATGCAGGACATAAAGGTGAAAGGGGAATCCCCATCTATAGAGAATTCTCTTTTGGCGAAGGAGTGAGGTTAAAGGTGCTAGGTCCCTTCTTCTTTGCAATGTTCGTTGCGAGAGGTCCTGAAAGACCTGTAGAACAACTCCTCTAAACTTCACCGGCTGGTTCTTTCGTGAGAGATTTATTAGTTCCTCTTTTTCCCTAAAGTCCTTAAATTTCATGATGATGTCCCTAGGGGGCGCCGTATCAGGGGGTTTTGGCCTGAGGGCTCTGTGGGCTCTTACCCAAGGGATGTCTGTAGTTGGTGATGTGCCCTTGAGGTGAGCAAAGAGGGATGGGAAATAGGTTGGGAAATCTTTTGGGAGCACCGACTCAGGAATTCCACGGAATCTTAGATTTTTTCTACGGCTGCGATTTTCAAGGTCCTCTATTTTGTCGTATAAATCAGATAACATAGTTGCATGATGAGTGGTAGTCTCCTGAGTCTTGTTGCTTTCCTCCTGTAGATGGTCAGTGAACTCCTCAAGGGCCTCCACCCTATTACCCAAAGAGTGTAGGTCTTGTTTTATTTCAGCTATCTCCTCGCGTATGCAGGAGCGGATGATGTCCGCGATGTCCTGCTTTGAGGCAAGTGTGGAGAGGAGGGTATTAGGCACTGAGGTGCTCTCTTCGAGGTCCCCTGAATTTTTATGTAGTGCTGAGACCTTTTTCATAGGTGGCCTACTGGCTTCTTCTTGCGTTGAGGCTTTTGGGCTTGTAGGGGAGAAAAACTGTTCCACTAAACTATCTCTTTGGCTGGCCATTTTTGGCGGTTTATTGGGCTTTGTAGAACGTTTGGGGTTCATATTTAGGCTGTATGGTAGGCTTAGTAAGTGATCTCTTAAAGCCTCTCTGCTCCAGTTATGAGGGAAAAACTGGGATATGGTGTGACAGCCAGGGGTCAGTCTTGTGCACCTAGATGATGCCGAGTAGCCCAAGAGAGGGCTCAGGAGGTCTGATGCTGCCCAGATGGAAATTTAAAAAACTCTGTGGCACCAGGGAGAAAGGAAGGCTGTAGCTTATGACTTTCCTGCGTGGGTGACAAAATAATGTGGAGCGCTGCAGTGTGCTCCCTGTGATATGCAGGCTTCCAGTGCCTCCCGTGGAAAAACAAAAGCAGGGTGCTCAGTGAGTGATCGTTTGCTGCTATGTGCTAATGAGATGATGTTTCACTGCTTTAAGTTAAAAGTCTAATGGCGCTGGGGTGGCCTGTGGTCCCCTTCACAATTCCCCACAGTAGGTCTGAGCCACAGGTCTTAGGCTGTGTGACAGGATTGTACTTAATAGTCCCAGCGGCAATCGCTCAGCCCTCTGTGTGTTTTCAATAATGGCGCCAGAGATGATGACAATATGGCGGCCGGTACTTATAAGTTTGGCATGTGGGCTAAGTGTCACTCCTGTGTTTGGGGTAAAGTGTTCTTTGCTTGTCACTTTTTATTACCTGGGGTTGATGTGATGAGCGGGATAGCAGTGTCCTCTCTTCCTTCGATTCTAATCTTTTGCTGCCTGTTGCACCGCGGCCCGAGAAAGTTACAGGGCGCGGCACGAGTTGTAAAAGCAGCCGCTGTCCTATGGAACTTGCCGTCTCCGACTTGATCCGGAGGTTCTTTAGGATAATGGGAAACCCTCCGTCATGTTTTCAGCTGTTTGGCCGTAATATTGTGGCTGTACTAGGCGATTTTTTGGAGCTGGTATACAGAGCTCTGGTGTTACGCAGCCATCTAAGCTGCGGCCAGCTCCGCCCTCGAGCTGTCTGCATTTTAATACTATCTTGCTTATATAAAATAAAAAATATTTAATCCACTGAGTTCTTGGAGTCCTTATTAGGCTCCTATTAAAACAATAATAAAAAAATAAAAAATTAGGGAGCGTTAACTGCTTAGTGACATAGTTTAAAGAATAAGAAGGTCTGTACAAGAAAAAAAAAAATATAAAAAAGATAATAATTACTCAATTCAAACTCTCTACTCTCCAAGTTAATTACTTGCCTTGGAGGAATAAAGTGTTCAAATAGTGTAGTGCTGTACAGAATTACCATAACCATTTTAGTTATCTTTATCAATTTACCACTTGAACTTTCTCTGTCATTAGCTTATATCTATCTTAATGTTCCTATTAATGCAATAGGCTTCAACCTCTTCTTTTGAGTTTAAGCTGGTTGAGCCTTCTGTCTCTGTAATTATTATTTTAGCCGGGTATCTTAGAATAGCTTTACAGCCGGCTTTTAATAGCCCTGTGCAGAGAGGGGCCATTACCTTTCTTTTTGACGCTGTGTCTGTTGAAAAATCTTGGAAAATGTAAATTTGTTTAGTTCCTATCATCAAGGGTTGTATTTTCCTGTACTGTCTCATTAAGTATATTTTGTCTTGGAAGTTTAGATATTTTATAATTACCATCCTAGGTCTAATGTTTCCATCTGCATATTTCCTATTGCTCCCGGTTCTGTGTGCTCTCTCAACCATTATTTTCTCTACTGGAGACTGTAATCCCAATAATTGGGGTAGCGTGGTAGCCCCGAAAGTTAACAAATCGACAAATTCTGGGGTCTCAGGTAAACCGATTATTCTTATATTATTTCGGCGAGACCTATCCTCGAGGTCATCTACTTTAGCTTGGAGACTACTAATTTGGCCCATATATTTTGCATTAATCTCGTCTTGTAGGTTATGTTTGTCTTCTAGCTCAGATACCCTTGATTCTACTTCTATAATTCTTTTTGAGAATTGTTTAATCTCAGCAGATAGTCCTGCAATGTCTTTCTTAACTAGATCAAATTGCGGTAGCAATAGATCCTCCAGCTGGTTAAGTGTCATTTGCTTTTCGGGGTTAAGTGTTGTGTGTGGTTGTGTTTCTGTATCAACCTCTGGTCCTGTATCAAGTGCCATTTTGTTTTTTTTGTCTTTTCTGGGTGGCATTGCGGGGGATCTGGGTTTAGTGCCCGTGATATATTTTGCCATCAATTATATCTTTATCTATTAGATCACGTGAAGTGATTATAGAGTGTGTGTGGTTAAACTAGACTTAAAGTGTTTAAACAACAGACTGTCAGGTAGGTTTGGTTACCCTATCTGAAATAGACTACATTAATAGCACTCTGGGGATTACTTGAATACAAAAATTGTGGTAACAGAGAAAATCATGCAAGGATGTGCAAAGAGCAAAGACAAAACTTGCAGAGTAAACTAAATTACGTTAAAAGATAACTTTTATTGAAGGCTTAATTAAAATTGGAAAAACACACATTTAAAAACACTCATAGGAGCCAAGATACTATTACTTGTAGATCGTATATTAGTTGATGTAGTGGGTAGATACTATCTATAAATGTAATAAATATATGGTATGAGGGCTGATAGCTATTCTCTATAATTTCAAAATACACCAGAGATGACAACTTAAGTATGTTTGGTCAGTATGTTGTTGTTGGTGATTGGTGAGTAGTTGTACATTTGGGTTCACTAAAAGTGATATAGTGAACTTGCTGTGGAGTCCCTTTAAATTATTTATTCGGTTGCAATACACTTCTACATGTATGGTTAAGAGGCTTGAATGATTATACACTTAATTCACTATTCGTGAAGATAGGGACTTTCTATAGAATCCCTTTAAATTGTACCAAGTTTACTGTACACATGTACATATGTGGCTGTGTTCCAGCCTGCGCTACACAAATAAAGGCTTAATGCTCTGTATTAAATAATATCTTTTATATTTGGAAATGCACGGTCGGGCAGATGTATCCACAGTTTTTTAACGATATTATTGTATCCTATATAAGATATCAATTACAAATAAAGCAATGTGATTAATGTAACATTATTAAAGTTCCATCATATTTATCCCTTTAAGTGCAAAAATGCCTGGTATTAGGGACTGGGACATTTATAGTTGTTATTGTATTTTTATAGAAAATCTTATATAAAGGTATCAATATCGATATTGTTACCAAGTGGTAACCACTACATGCATACAGTTCTCGTTACTATACAGAGCGGATAGATATAGCACAAAGTTCTAAATATGCCTTTGAGTTGAATGGCATAATATCATATGCTCAGGGTGGTAAATAAAGTGACCGCTGCTATATCGACTATGAAATAGATGCGTTAAGTAACAATCCAGTAACCAAAGTTGCTAAAGGAATGTATATAGAAAGTCACAGTTTAGCATTACCAAACGAGACCGTATTATTACGATATTCAGCCCTCTTTAGTTATATTTTTTAGAAGTGGTGTCGGTATTGCTACCGGTTAGGTTTTCCACCAGCTTGTGTAAGCGTCAGCGTTCTGCCCCCATTACCCACTCCCAACTACTATTAATATATTGCGGTATAAAAAATTAAACGATCAAAGTTCCTATGGCTAACTAAAAATACATGAGCTCCAAGGACTCATCACCAGTACCCTAGCGTCCCTAACGTCCCTAACATGTTTCGCCTCGCGGCTTTTTCAAAGGGTGAGCGCGCCGCTCACATACTGGTCTTTTATAGGCTAATGGTCACACCTCCAAGGTGACGATATTACTGACAGCCAATCCTCTTCATCTTCAGTAAAGGGTCCGCCTATCATTGCGATAAAAGTTTACAGTTATCTATTTTATTGATAATAACAATAGTAACTTTGTTGTAAGTTGAAATTGATTGATGGAAATGGTTATCGTAGCCTTATATATGAACTTAATGCTAAGCCATAACTTTCAAGATGAAGTTTTTATTACCCATAAATGAATGCTCAATACTCCCTGAACTTAGTGTTGCTATGTAATGAATTAACCCTGTGGGTGTCAATGTGCACTGGTGCTGTGTGTTACCGACCTGCATTGTAACTACTTTGCTACTGATACAACAATTTACACTCTCTCTGGTATATTACGCCGTGTACTGTAATATCAAGTGAAGAAGATTGAGTGGGGAGTGTCACAGTGCTGTGTGTAAAAATAAGTGCATTTGAGATGGTTAACAGAAAAGTACTAAAATTACTAAGATTAATATGTGCTACTCGAATTGTGTCAAGGAAGAAGTGACTATGTGTATGAATTATCGTGATATAGAGGTTAAGATATAGATAGTGAACTTTTGTTCACAATCAACACCGCTAGTGTGTAAAAGTTACAGTGGAGTTATGTGCTTGAAACTTGTATAATATTGACGGTTAAAATATTAAACATAATTATAAAGTAATCCGTTACTAATTCATTCGTGAAGTTATCCATTTTAATGTGGCTATAAGTGTCCTTGTTTTAATTTTAAACATGTTGTGGATGCTATATGGCATTGTTAAGATTGGATTTGGGCTTAATTTATAAGGCAAGAAATAGATATTATTTCAAACTTCTACTTACAATAGCTTAGTTGATATTAGCTATTGTGATGATGGCGGTTAATAAAAACATTTTTAGAGGATTGGACTGTATTCTCCTAAATTTGTGCTGTTCATTGCACATTTTACAGAAAAGGAGAGAGGTTGTTGCACTCATTTAACCCTAGTGGGTAAACTGTGTTAAGGAGAAAAATCCATTTGCTTTCAGCTTTTTGAAGGGTTTTTTCTACATCCCCACCTCTGATCCCCAGTTTAACTTTTTGTATTCCAAAACATTTTAAATCACTTTGTTTTGAATTATGTTTATACAAAAAGTGTCTGGCCACCGAGGTGAGTTGTTTGCCTGCTTGCAAGTCTTTTCTGGCATTTTTGAATACAAACCAATTTAATGTCAAACTGACTTATGAAGCCAGTCAAGTGAAAGTAAACTTTTTGGACTTGGAAATTTCAAAATTGGAGGATGGAACATTATCCATGGATGTACATAGGAAAATAACAGCCACAAATAGTGTTCTACATAGCTCCAGTGCCCATGCCCCAAATACTATACAGGCACTCCCCATAGGTGAATTCTTAAGAATGAGGAGGAATTGCTCTTCGGAATCTAATTATAACAAGAGAGAAAAGAACTCACTGGACGTTTACTATCAAGAGGTTATAGCAAAAGGGCAATTAAAAGGGCAGAATTCAGAG
This sequence comes from Bombina bombina, assembly GCF_027579735.1. NCBI lineage: Eukaryota > Metazoa > Chordata > Amphibia > Anura > Bombinatoridae > Bombina > Bombina bombina. Next base: position 956,003,841 of record NC_069500.1, read on the forward strand.
CTAGAACAACGGACCGAACAGAATTATTCCAAAAAAGATCAAAACCAAAGGATGATCGGATAAGGTTCATTTCAACCTACAATCCAAAAAGTAACTATATAAAATCTCTGCTTCAATCTAATTGGCACATTCTGATGTCTGATCCCAAATTAAAAACAATCTTGGGGGACAAAATACAGACAGGTTATAGAAGAACCCGCAATTTAAAGGACATTATCAGTCCTAGTCATCTTGCCAGTGAAAAAACCAAAAGTGCTTTTACCAACGGTTCCTTCAAATGTGGAACCTGTACCACATGCAACTTTATGCTGAAATTACAAACAATACATGATCGGTTCAATAAACCACACAAAGTAAATGCACATATTAACTGTCAAACTGAAGGGGTGATATATGCATTACGCTGCAATTGCAATTTGTTCTATGTTGGCATGACAACCAGAAAAATACGTTAAAAGATAACTTTTATTGAAGGCTTAATTAAAATTGGAAAAACACACATTTAAAAACACTCATAGGAGCCAAGATACTATTACTTGTAGATCGTATATTAGTTGATGTAGTGGGTAGATACTATCTATAAATGTAATAAATATATGGTATGAGGGCTGATAGCTATTCTCTATAATTTCAAAATACACCAGAGATGACAACTTAAGTATGTTTGGTCAGTATGTTGTTGTTGGTGATTGGTGAGTAGTTGTACATTTGGGTTCACTAAAAGTGATATAGTGAACTTGCTGTGGAGTCCCTTTAAATTATTTATTCGGTTGCAATACACTTCTACATGTATGGTTAAGAGGCTTGAATGATTATACACTTAATTCACTATTCGTGAAGATAGGGACTTTCTATAGAATCCCTTTAAATTGTACCAAGTTTACTGTACACATGTACATATGTGGCTGTGTTCCAGCCTGCGCTACACAAATAAAGGCTTAATGCTCTGTATTAAATAATATCTTTTATATTTGGAAATGCACGGTCGGGCAGATGTATCCACAGTTTTTTAACGATATTATTGTATCCTATATAAGATATCAATTACAAATAAAGCAATGTGATTAATGTAACATTATTAAAGTTCCATCATATTTATCCCTTTAAGTGCAAAAATGCCTGGTATTAGGGACTGGGACATTTATAGTTGTTATTGTATTTTTATAGAAAATCTTATATAAAGGTATCAATATCGATATTGTTACCAAGTGGTAACCACTACATGCATACAGTTCTCGTTACTATACAGAGCGGATAGATATAGCACAAAGTTCTAAATATGCCTTTGAGTTGAATGGCATAATATCATATGCTCAGGGTGGTAAATAAAGTGACCGCTGCTATATCGACTATGAAATAGATGCGTTAAGTAACAATCCAGTAACCAAAGTTGCTAAAGGAATGTATATAGAAAGTCACAGTTTAGCATTACCAAACGAGACCGTATTATTACGATATTCAGCCCTCTTTAGTTATATTTTTTAGAAGTGGTGTCGGTATTGCTACCGGTTAGGTTTTCCACCAGCTTGTGTAAGCGTCAGCGTTCTGCCCCCATTACCCACTCCCAACTACTATTAATATATTGCGGTATAAAAAATTAAACGATCAAAGTTCCTATGGCTAACTAAAAATACATGAGCTCCAAGGACTCATCACCAGTACCCTAGCGTCCCTAACGTCCCTAACATGTTTCGCCTCGCGGCTTTTTCAAAGGGTGAGCGCGCCGCTCACATACTGGTCTTTTATAGGCTAATGGTCACACCTCCAAGGTGACGATATTACTGACAGCCAATCCTCTTCATCTTCAGTAAAGGGTCCGCCTATCATTGCGATAAAAGTTTACAGTTATCTATTTTATTGATAATAACAATAGTAACTTTGTTGTAAGTTGAAATTGATTGATGGAAATGGTTATCGTAGCCTTATATATGAACTTAATGCTAAGCCATAACTTTCAAGATGAAGTTTTTATTACCCATAAATGAATGCTCAATACTCCCTGAACTTAGTGTTGCTATGTAATGAATTAACCCTGTGGGTGTCAATGTGCACTGGTGCTGTGTGTTACCGACCTGCATTGTAACTACTTTGCTACTGATACAACAATTTACACTCTCTCTGGTATATTACGCCGTGTACTGTAATATCAAGTGAAGAAGATTGAGTGGGGAGTGTCACAGTGCTGTGTGTAAAAATAAGTGCATTTGAGATGGTTAACAGAAAAGTACTAAAATTACTAAGATTAATATGTGCTACTCGAATTGTGTCAAGGAAGAAGTGACTATGTGTATGAATTATCGTGATATAGAGGTTAAGATATAGATAGTGAACTTTTGTTCACAATCAACACCGCTAGTGTGTAAAAGTTACAGTGGAGTTATGTGCTTGAAACTTGTATAATATTGACGGTTAAAATATTAAACATAATTATAAAGTAATCCGTTACTAATTCATTCGTGAAGTTATCCATTTTAATGTGGCTATAAGTGTCCTTGTTTTAATTTTAAACATGTTGTGGATGCTATATGGCATTGTTAAGATTGGATTTGGGCTTAATTTATAAGGCAAGAAATAGATATTATTTCAAACTTCTACTTACAATAGCTTAGTTGATATTAGCTATTGTGATGATGGCGGTTAATAAAAACATTTTTAGAGGATTGGACTGTATTCTCCTAAATTTGTGCTGTTCATTGCACATTTTACAGAAAAGGAGAGAGGTTGTTGCACTCATTTAACCCTAGTGGGTAAACTGTGTTAAGGAGAAAAATCCATTTGCTTTCAGCTTTTTGAAGGGTTTTTTCTACATCCCCACCTCTGATCCCCAGTTTAACTTTTTGTATTCCAAAACATTTTAAATCACTTTGTTTTGAATTATGTTTATACAAAAAGTGTCTGGCCACCGAGGTGAGTTGTTTGCCTGCTTGCAAGTCTTTTCTGGCATTTTTGAATACAAACCAATTTAATGTCAAACTGACTTATGAAGCCAGTCAAGTGAAAGTAAACTTTTTGGACTTGGAAATTTCAAAATTGGAGGATGGAACATTATCCATGGATGTACATAGGAAAATAACAGCCACAAATAGTGTTCTACATAGCTCCAGTGCCCATGCCCCAAATACTATACAGGCACTCCCCATAGGTGAATTCTTAAGAATGAGGAGGAATTGCTCTTCGGAATCTAATTATAACAAGAGAGAAAAGAACTCACTGGACGTTTACTATCAAGAGGTTATAGCAAAAGGGCAATTAAAAGGGCAGAATTCAGAGCTAGAACAACGGACCGAACAGAATTATTCCAAAAAAGATCAAAACCAAAGGATGATCGGATAAGGTTCATTTCAACCTACAATCCAAAAAGTAACTATATAAAATCTCTGCTTCAATCTAATTGGCACATTCTGATGTCTGATCCCAAATTAAAAACAATCTTGGGGGACAAAATACAGACAGGTTATAGAAGAACCCGCAATTTAAAGGACATTATCAGTCCTAGTCATCTTGCCAGTGAAAAAACCAAAAGTGCTTTTACCAACGGTTCCTTCAAATGTGGAACCTGTACCACATGCAACTTTATGCTGAAATTACAAACAATACATGATCGGTTCAATAAACCACACAAAGTAAATGCACATATTAACTGTCAAACTGAAGGGGTGATATATGCATTACGCTGCAATTGCAATTTGTTCTATGTTGGCATGACAACCAGAAAAATAAGAGTAAGGTTGCAAGAACACCTAAGGAACATCAAAAATGCCAGAAAAGACTTGCAAGCAGGCAAACAACTCACCTCGGTGGCCAGACACTTTTTGTATAAACATAATTCAAAACAAAGTGATTTAAAATGTTTTGGAATACAAAAAGTTAAACTGGGGATCAGAGGTGGGGATGTAGAAAAAACCCTTCAAAAAGCTGAAAGCAAATGGATTTTTCTCCTTAACACAGTTTACCCACTAGGGTTAAATGAGTGCAACAACCTCTCTCCTTTTCTGTAAAATGTGCAATGAACAGCACAAATTTAGGAGAATACAGTCCAATCCTCTAAATTAACCGCCATCATCACAATAGCTAATATCAACTAAGCTATTGTAAGTAGAAGTTTGAAATAATATCTATTTCTTGCCTTATAAATTAAGCCCAAATCCAATCTTAACAATGCCATATAGCATCCACAACATGTTTAAAATTAAAACAAGGACACTTATAGCCACATTAAAATGGATAACTTCACGAATGAATTAGTAACGGATTACTTTATAATTATGTTTAATATTTTAACCGTCAATATTATACAAGTTTCAAGCACATAACTCCACTGTAACTTTTACACACTAGCGGTGTTTATTGTGAACAAAAGTTAACTATCTATATCTTAACCTCTATATCACGATAATTCATACACATAGTCACTTCTTCCTTGACACAATTCGAGTAGCACATATTAATCTTAGTAATTTTAGTACTTTTCTGTTAACCATCTCAAATGCACTTATTTTTACACACAGCACTGTGACACTCCCCACTCAATCTTCTTCACTTGATATTACAGTACACGGCGGAATATACCAGAGAGAGTGTAAATTGTTGTATCAGTAGCAAAGTAGTTACAATGCAGGTCGGTAACACACAGCACCAGTGCACATTGACACCCACAGGGTTAATTCATTACATAGCAACACTAAGTTCAGGGAGTATTGAGCATTAATTTATGGGTAATAAAAACTTCATCTTGAAAGTTATGGCTTAGCATTAAGTTCATATATAAGGCTACGATAACCATTTCCATCAATCAATTTCAACTTACAACAAAGTTACTATTGTTATTATCAATAAAATAGATAACTGTAAACTTTTATCGCAATGATAGGCGGACCCTTTACTGAAGATGAAGAGGATTGGCTGTCAGTAATATCGTCACCTTGGAGGTGTGACCATTAGCCTATAAAAGACCAGTATGTGAGCGGCGCGCTCACCCTTTGAAAAAGCCGCGAGGCGAAACATGTTAGGGACGTTAGGGACGCTAGGGTACTGGTGATGAGTCCTTGGAGCTCATGTATTTTTAGTTAGCCATAGGAACTTTGATCGTTTAATTTTTTATACCGCAATATATTAATAGTAGTTGGGAGTGGGTAATGGGGGCAGAACGCTGACGCTTACACAAGTTGGTGGAAAACCTAACCGGTAGCAATACCGACACCACTTCTAAAAAATATAACTAAAGAGGGCTGAATATCGTAATAATACGGTCTCGTTTGGTAATGCTAAACTGTGACTTTCTATATACATTCCTTTAGCAACTTTGGTTACTGGATTGTTACTTAACGCATCTATTTCATAGTCGATATAGCAGCGGTCACTTTATTTACCACCCTGAGCATATGATATTATGCCATTCAACTCAAAGGCATATTTAGAACTTTGTGCTATATCTATCCGCTCTGTATAGTAACGAGAACTGTATGCATGTAGTGGTTACCACTTGGTAACAATATCAATATTGATACCTTTATATAAGATTTTCTATAAAAATACAATAACAACTATAAATGTCCCAGTCCCTAATACCAGGCATTTTTGCACTTAAAGGGATAAATATGATGGAACTTTAATAATGTTACATTAATCACATTGCTTTATTTGTAATTGATATCTTATATAGGATACAATAATATCGTTAAAAAACTGTGGATACATCTGCCCGACCGTGCATTTCCAAATATAAAAGATATTATTTAATACAGAGCATTAAGCCTTTATTTGTGTAGCGCAGGCTGGAACACAGCCACATATGTACATGTGTACAGTAAACTTGGTACAATTTAAAGGGATTCTATAGAAAGTCCCTATCTTCACGAATAGGGAATTAAGTGTATAATCATTCAAGCCTCTTAACCATACATGTAGAAGTGTATTGCAACCGAATAAATAATTTAAAGGGACTCCACAGCAAGTTTACTATATCACTTTTAGTGAACCCAAATGTACAACTACTCACCAATCAACTAATATACGATATACAAGTAATAGTATCTTGGCTCCTATGAGTTTTTTTAAATGTGTGTTTTTCCAATTTTAATTAAGCCTTCAATAAAAGTTATCTTTTAACGTAATTTAGTTTACTCTGCAAGTTTTGTCTTTGCTCTTTGCACATCCTTGCATGATTTTCTCTGTTACCACAATTTTTGTATTCAAGTAATCCCCAGAGTGCTATTAATGTAGTCTATTTCAGATAGGGTAACCAAACCTACCTGACAGTCTGTTGTTTAAATTCTGTTTTACTACATAGCACCACCTTCTTTAACCGTACTTATGTGCTGAATGCACACAAGTCAATTAAGAATATAGGGGACAATTTTATTTCATTTGAAGTAGTGCCATTGGACACCCCCCTTTTCTCTAAGTAGACTTAAAGTGTGTTTATAAATTTATATGTGTACCTAAACAAATATATATACCAATATGTACATACATATATAAATGTACGTGTGAATGTATTAGTGGGGACTAGATGTGTGTAGCTCACCCTAGAATTCTATTCATATGTTCAAAACAATTGTGTATCAAGACAATTGTGTCTCAGTGAGAAAAAAAAAAGTAAATCCACTCAAACAAACAAACAAAAAAACAGAAAAAAACCCCACAAAAACAAAAAACAAAACAAAAAAAAAAACAAACGTTATGCGAGTTCACGGCTGTGACGTCACTGATCAGTGCCGGCTTGCAAAGGAGGGGGTAAGAGGAATTCTGCTGTACCAGTATCTCCTTGAGCAGTGGACACCTTTCTGTTGAGTGTGTATATTTCAACCGGCACTTGTGGTTACCTCTTAGTGCGCTGCTGCTCTTGTATGCCAAGCTTACTGGGATTCGGCTACAAAGGGTGAATGTCTGGCGGGTAGTAGTCTACTGTTTTGCTGCTGTAGGCTCTGACTTTGTCTCTCTTGTGTTTGCGGCTAGGCCCAACTAGCCTGTATGGGAACAGAGGACTTCCGTTTTTGGCTTCTTAGTCTCCCCGGGCGGGATGTGAATTCTCCCGGCAATAGGGCTCTGAGTCTGGGGTTCTGTAGGTAATTAGCTCTATCAACTTGAGAGCTAGAGCGCACGCTGTTACCTGGACGCTCCTCCCACCGGAAGTCAATAATAATCTTAACTGCACCTACTGGCTATTTTAATCAATGCAATGCTTCTCAATGCTTTTCAATAGCAGTCACATGACTGGGAATAAAGGTTGTTATTCTGAAACGGTGTAAATTGAACCATTGTAAAACAAGGGCCACCTGTATATATATATATATATATATATATATATATATATATATATATATACTGTATATATTATATATACATACTGTATACATATACATAATTATACATATTTAGACATGTGTATGTATGTATTTCTATGTTAAAACGCCCTTTGCTTTATAACTTTGAACTATGACAGTGTGATTAAGATTGTAACTATACTTTTTTTTTTGTTTAAATATTTTTATTAATTTTCAAATCAAAATATAATTTTACAAATAAACTTCAAACAAGTAACATTACAGGTTCAGTCTGTTCAAGAGTCACATTCATTATATATTTGTCGGTATTTTACTCCGAATAACTTTGTCATCGTAATAAACATAATATCTTATCCACAACAGAAAGAAACACTCTTATATATTATCACCTTCAACGTTGATTTTCTACCTGTCAATCCTTTTTACCCTTCTAGTCCCTTCCACATACATAATATATGGTTCCCACATTTCGATGAAGCGGTCCCTAGTATTTAGGAGTTCTGCCGTGGCATTTGACATATTATAGTGGTATTCTATTCTCTTTTCAATATATTCAAAGGTAGGAACATCTATCTTCCAGAACTTCGCTATGCACATACGTGTAACAGTACATATCATGTTAACTAACTTGGAGTGCCTCTTTAGATGCCCTTCTAATGGAAAATGTAGAAGGGCCTGCTCTGGAGAAAGGGCTATATCAGTTTCAAGTATTAAGCTTAAATAGTGTGAGGTGCGATCCCATACTCTCCTGACCTTACTACAATGCCACCACATATGTAGATATGTCCCCGCTTCGTCGCACCCTCTATAGCATTTATGGTGTTCACGGTCCTCAGCTTTAGCCCACCTATTGGGATAAATGTACCACCTATGTATTACCTTGAGGTAATTTTCTTTTAATGTAGCATTAGGGGAGAATTTAAGACCTCTCTGGATATTCTCTGCCCAGGTTTCAACTGACCAAGATCTACCTAAGTCCTGTTCCCATTTTATCATGCTATTGTTTTTTTATCCTTCTCTTTGATGTTGAAAAGTGGATATAGTAAAGTAACCATACCCCTCTTATATTCTTTAATTAAGCACAGTGACTCGTATATAGTGTTATGTTCTTTCTTTGTGTTTCCTAATATCTCTTGTACCCTGGATTTGAGTTGTAGGTAGTGAAACCAGAGATTTCTATCAGGTTCCCCCAGTTGTTCATATTGTTTAAAAGACAGTATCCTACCATTGACAAGTGTATCTGCTATGCGATATAGGCCTTTATTTTCCCATTTTCCCTGCATTTGTGAATTTGTTATTGACTTGATGGGTATCAAGGGTGTCGCTTGAGAGCGGTTATTGATAATTGAAAAGGTTCTGTTCAGTTTGTCCCATAGAATAATGGTGTGGTGTATTGCTACATACTGTCGTAGAATTTGAGGTCTGTCTTGTTTGTCTGCCCATAGTAATCTATCTAATCTGCCTATTTCCATGATATCAGATTCTAACTGAACCCATTGTGGAGTCTTTGTCGTTCTATGCCATTGGATGGTTTGGGCCATACTAGCTGCATAATAATAAGATATTAAGTCTGGAAGTCCCCCCCCCCCCCTGATTTATGTCTGGTCAACGTGTCCTTATTAATTCTTGCCCTTTTCCCTTGCCATATAAATTTAAGAATTTCCTTTTGCATTATTTGTAGTTCTGAAATCGGTACATTTATTGGGAGAGAGCAAAATAGATAGAGGATCTTGGGCAGTATCGTCATTTTGATGGACATAATCCTTCCATATAATGAGAGTTTGTATTTGGCCCAGTTGGTCAACAAAGCTTTAACCTGTTTAAATATACCTGTGTAATTTTCTTTGTATAGATTATGCACATTTCGTGAAAGGAAAATACCCAGATACTTAATGGATGTCTTTGCCCAAGAGAAGGTAAAATTAATCTCCAGTAATTTTTTTGTGTGATTAGGTAGATGAATATCTAAGGCCTCGCATTTACCTTCATTCACCTTGTATCCTGATAATGAACCAAACTTACCTATCTCTGAGTATATTACTGGGAGGGAAAGTAGGGGCTTAGTGACTGCGAGGATGACATCATCCGCAAACAGTGATATTTTGTATTCATTTTCACCTACTTTGATTCCTGTTATATTGGGGTTGTCTCTAATTTTCTGTGCTAGTGGTTCAATACATAATACAAACAACAACAGTGATAGTGGGCAGCCCTGTCTGGTCCCATTCCTGATCTTGATTTGCTTCGATTGATATCCCGAGAGTCTGATAAACGCATCCGGCGTAGAGTACAACTTTTTTAACCCCATATAAAATGGACCCTTGATTCCTACCTTATTTAGGACTGCTAGCATGTAATCCCAATTGATCCTGTCAAATGCCTTCTCTGCATCCAGAGTAAGGAGCAGAGAAGGCATTCCTTTATTTGTTGCAAAATTTATCAAGTCTATGATCTTTCTTACATTATCTGGGGCTTCTCTTTGAGCTATGAATCCCACTTGGTCAGTATTTATTAAATTTGTGATGGGGGTAGCCAATCGATTTGCCAAAATTTTGGTGAAAAGTTTGAGGTCCTGATTTATTAGTGAAATTGGCCTATAATTTTGACAATATTGTTTGCATTTCCCCGGCTTTGGGATAATTGTCACCCTCGCAGTCAATATATCTTGTGGTATGTCTGTGCCTTGCAAAATATTATTAAAAATAGTTACTAAATGTGGTACCACCGATTTTTGAAGATCTTTATAAAAAGAGCCTGGGAACCCGTCCGGGCCCGGGGCTTTATTTCTCTTTAATCCTTTAATGGCTTGGTTTATCTCCTGAATTGTTATAGGTGCATTAAGCAGATCCAGATCATCTTGGGGAATTTTTTTTAGTGAGCTACTCTCCAGAAACCTATCTAATTCTTTTTGTTTATCTACTGCAATATTGGGTTGTGGCAGGTTATAGAGTGAGTTGTAATAGTTGGCAAACTCATTAGCTATCTGCAGGGGATCATTGGTTACTGATCCATTTGTTAATTGTATTTGTGGGATGGTGGAGGCTCTGGTCATATCTTTTAATTTATTTGCTAATAATTTGTCAGGTTTATTACCATATGTGTAGTAATTTGTACCGACTGCTTTGAAGGAGGAGATTGCCTCTTTATCAAGCATTAGGTTAAGTTCCTCACTTTTCTTTTTTAATAATTTAGTTAGACCTCCCTTAGAATTTCTCATTATTTGTTCTCGAATCGTGGCAATCTCCTCCCTCAATTTTTCTAATGTGGAGTTATATTGTTTTTTTACTTTAGAGGATTCAGCTATAATCAAACCCCTAATCGAAGCTTTCAGAGCACTCCAAATTATGTTTGGATTAGCTGTGGAACCCTCATTTATTCTCATGAATTCATCGATGTGCTTCTCAATTTGTTGTTTAAAGACTTCATTTTGAAGTACTTTGGGGTGTAGGTTCCAGGATCTTATTCTGCCTGGATTTAACACTCCTTCTAGATCTAATGTCATCATGTCATGGTCTGACCATACGCAGCTGCTTATAGTAGCCTCTGTAACTAGAGGGAGTATGATTTGACTTATTAAAATTAAGTCGATTCTAGAGCGTGTGCCATGTACTGATGAATAGTAGGTGTATTCTTTGGCTCCTCTATTTACTGCTCTCCAGCTATCTAGTAAGTTATGGTCTAATAATAAATCTCTTAAGATTTGCTGGTCTCGTGTCTGTCTTCTATTCTTTTGTGGGTCCGTTGTTGTCCTGTCTAATTTATCGTCTAAAGTCATATTAAAGTCGCCCCCCATGATTATTTTGTGTCTCTTCCAGGATATTAGCAGCTTACTTATTTTGGTGAAAAATGGCCCTTGGTGATCATTAGGAGCATAAATGTTCACTAACAGAATTGGTGTATTGTGTATCAATCCCCTTACTATGAGGTATCTCCCCTCCTTATCAGTGATTATTTCTTCCTCCTTAAAGTTAAGAGAGGCATGTAGGAGTATAGAAACACCACATTTTTTCTTATTATTGATAGAATGATATTTAATAGGGAAAAGTTTATCCCAAAATTTGGGTGTCGTGGTGGAGGTGAAGTGGGTCTCCTGAATCATCATTATGTTAGCTTTTTGAGCTTTATACTCTATAATGGCTTTCTTTCTTTTTATATTGGAATTAAGGCCCCTGGCATTATGTGAGATTATCTTAATCTGCACGGTAACTTTTTATTTTTAAGATGAATAACATCTAGGAAACCTTGGTACCTGTAACCTATAAGGGCCGGAGATGTGGGACCTTTGCACACTGGGAGGATACCTTCATATTTGGAGTGTCTTAATGAACCTGTTTTTCGTGACTGATGTGCCTGAACCTTTAGAACTGAACAATAAAACATAAAACAGTTAAATATAACATTCAAACTGGGTGCCACAAACTGCACCTGCGAAATTTTTGACCTTCTGGTCAGTATTCAACTCTGGAATAGTCTTGTTATAACTTTCTTATTTTCTATAATCTGACATTATACCTTGAGGGAGAAAACATACCAGCAAAAAGAGAGTGAAGGATAGAGATCGGTATGAAAAGTAAGAGAAAAAGAAAAGAAGAAGAGAGGGACAAAACAATTTTCCATTACAACTCGTGTACTAATGTATCTTTCCATTATACCTTATATCCAGTCCGACTGTGTGAGGTAAAGTTCGAACTCTTATGGATCTTCTCACCCTAGTTCCATAAGGATGTAATCAGATATTATACCTTGAGGGAGAAAACATACCAGCAAAAGGAGAATGAAGGATAGAGATAAGTAGAGAAAGTAAGAGAAAAAGGAAAAAAGAAAGGAGAGAGAGACAATACACTTTTCAATTATCATTCGTGGACTAATGTCTCCTTCAATTATACCTTATACCTAGTCCAACTGTGTGAGGGAAAGTTCGTACTCTTAATAATCTTCTCATCCTAACTCCATAAGGATGTCTTCTTCAATGGGCAGGAGGATTCTCCTCGCTGTTGGAGTTCTGGTCTTCATTGGAGGGTGTAGTTGGTCTTGATTTTTTTGGGTTACCTTTTTTAGTTACCATAGACCATTCTCTCTGCGGTGGTCTTCTCGCTGTCTGCTGTGTGGTCTGCGTTGTGGGTTCTTCCATTGTTATATCCAGTTTGTTCAGTGCAATTTGTCCCTCCTCTAGTGACGAGCAAGAATACAAGGTATTCTGGTGAGTAAAGATCAACTTGAAGGGAAAGTTCAAGCGGTACCTTATCTTCTCTTTGTTAAGTGCTTCTACAATTGGTTTAATTTCACGTCTTTTTCTCAGTGTTATGGGAGATAGATCCGTATATATTTGGATATTGTGTCCCTCATAGATGATCGACTTAGCTTGTCTTGCTGCCTGCAAAATCATCTCCTTGACATGATAATAATGTTGTAACTATACTTTTAAATGTAATTTTGAAGTATTTTTTTCCACTTTTTATGTCTTGCTTACCAGTTAACCAGAGCTCTGAATATGCAATAACCTGACGAGTGTAAATCGTGACTGCACTTAAAGTGAATGTAAATTTTGATGCTAAAGTGTCCGGTTTTTAAAGTTCAATTAAAAACAGGGTCACTTTAATTCATCAAAATTTACATTTCACTCGTGTTGTTAAAAAATACTTACCTTTTAATCTTGACAGCAGCTCCAGCTTCCCCCGGTCGTCGCAAGCCATTTCTGACGACAGAAATTATGGATAGGTCATCCTCCAGTGTCTGATTCAATGCCGTGATTGGAGGAAGCCGGATTCCTAATTTTACACCTAGGAAGAGGCTTCGTGACGGGCGGAGGAAGCTGGAGCAGCTGTCAAGATTAAAAGGTAAGGGTTTTTTTTACAACACGAGTGAAATGTAAATTTTGATGAATTAAAGTGACCCTGTTTTTAATCAAAATTTTTAAAACCAGGCACTTTAGCATCAAAATTTACATTCACTTTAATCATACACATTTGCTTTTAGCTTGTGATATGCTCGCTCCTTCTGTGGTGCGCTAACAGCCTTGATAATCTAGCCCTTTGTGTTATTCAATTTTGTTAGCTTGAAAACGTTGCTCACATGAGCTAATAAAGTTTCTCATGGGAGAGCTGTTTTCATGTCTTCATATTTTACTGTGGACATTCAGACAATTTTTGGGGTAACTCTGGGAAACATGCACCATGATCTGTTGTGAATGAACCTTGACTATTTATAAACCCATAGAGTTCTGGTCTCTGCCCCTCTATGGGACAGATCCTGTTTAAAGCAATCACAATGTAAAATCACAGATTTACTGACCCATTTATTCTTAGTGAATTTGACAGCTTAAGGGAATTGATAAAATCCCAAACTGACCTATTTAATTTGCTGCCGAGAACTCCATTTGAAGGAGCAGCAATGCCCTAATAGTTTCAAACTGAACTAATGGGTGAGCCAATCACAATCAATATATATATGCAGCCACCAATCAACAGCTAGAACCTAGGTTCTCTGCTGCTCATGAGCTTGCCTAGATAAACCTTTCAGCAAAGGATAACAAGAGAATGAAGCAAATTAAGTACTATAAGTAAATTGGGAAGTTGTTTAAAATTGTATTCTCTATCTGAATCAAAAAATAAATTTTTGGGTTTCATGTCCCATTAAGGCTGCTGTTTTTTAACCTCTCTGACAGGTGTGCGGGTGGTTAAAAATCATGCCAGACTTGTCCAACTGGGGTGATTGACATTGACAGCCCGTGCTCTATTGTGATTGGTTGCATTAGAGGGGCAATGATAAATGCACAGTGCTATTTTATGATTATCCAGATTGCTAATATTTGTGTTTATTCCAAATTGTAGCATTTAAATACCAGTGCCATGACATCCTTTTTCAACCCCTAAAGTGTAAACCCCCATAAAAAAAATCCCCTTCTTGCTATTAACCCCTGAGCTGCAATAATCCCATCTAAAAAAGTCCCTTCCAATATTAATACTCAAATTGTTAAGCAACCCCACAAACACAATAATAAAACCTCTATATTTAAAAAAAAAAAAAACACTGTAAAAATATACTTTATCTTTATCATGCCCAGAATATTGATTCAAAGATTATTGGCCTAAAGCATATTCTTCTATAACAGGGCAGACTCCTCTTCTTCCTGTTACTCACCACATTCTGCCTCTGTTTTATATTATTTTTTTTTTAAATTCTTTTTATTGAAGAAACACAGGTACAATTAATTATGTGCATATACTAGCATGCCAAGTCATAACAACAGTGCATTTCATATTATGAATTGAGTACAATATATTGAACATAGCAGAATAGCAACGTTTTTTCATAAGGTATAGCACATATGCAATCTGTCGGTTTTGAAGTCAGAACATCATGCCAGCGTGGACTAATCCTTGCAGAAAGGATTATATCAAAATTAGATATTTATTATCTCTTAGTGCACCTGGGTTTCCCAGTTTTAATTTTAATTCAACCACATACACCACAACAAAACACACAACACATAATCAAACAATAAAATCAAACACACGAAACCAATCACATAAACCAAACCAAACAACTCCCATTCGGCAGTTGTGCAGATATATTGTCAGTAGTAGTGTCAGCGGCTATATATTTCACATATAGAAGACGGTTTGCCTTTTCACACATTGCGGCCAGCCACATAAGACATAGTCAAACAATGAAATAAGACTTCCTAAGGTACACATGTAAACTAAACCAAAGAACACAGAACAGACAAATGTGCAGATATATTGTCAGTCGTAATGTCAGTAAGTGAAATTTCATTTATAGGAGACTGCTTGCTGGTGCTTAAATTTGAGGTAAATACTATATATCAGTATATGGCGAGATTGGGAGAGACTCAGGGTGATCACTGAAGGACCTACAGTATATAAAGCTGTTTATATTAAGGATTGCAATGAGGATTCTATCCCAATTGGTGATTATCTCATATTATACCTACGCTTCCTAATCGTAATCTCTGGTTCAGTCACACACACCACAACCAGTCACATTGCACATATATTTAAACACTAAACTAAAACTCATTAAACTAAACATGCAAATTAAACCAAGCAGCATAAACTAGGCAATTGTGTGGATATATTGTCAGCCGTAGTGTCAGGGATTTATGTTTCATGTATAGGAGAAGACTTGCCAGTGTTTAAATTATAGGACCAGAACATTATATTAATATATAGTGAAGCACTGGGCAAATTATTAATTTGCAGAGTAGTTGCCAAGGACTCCTATATGAAACTGATTATAAAGAGGATCATATTCCCCTCAATTTTCGAATAGAGATGGCTCTTCCAGATATCTTATCTTGACCTGAGCTGCATCATAGATATACAAACTAGTTAAATATGTGTGGGCCAACTGACACCTCATTTATTTTATCTATTTGAGGTGGGCATTACCTCAAAATAAGAAAGGATGTACATTTAGGAGTGGTATCGTCTGTTCTAGGACACATTGAGGGGGTCAGCAACCCGATAGAAATTACCTGTCCACAGGGGGGTTAATGCCCGGCAGATTTACAAGCCGGTTATACAGCAGAGACTTCTTATTATGTGAGTGTGGCTATGTTGATCAGTTATATAGGTCTGATACAGCTCTTCTACAGGGGGTGGTTATAAACTAGCACAATAGTGCAAAATGTAGTAAGGTTTGGGTAGAACAAATTGTCTGCTATTATCTAATAGGGACATATTTTGTAAGTAGAGAGAGCTACTGTCTAGTTGGTGACCATGTGTATACATTTACCCATCTCCTGAAATATAATAGAACAAGAGCACCGAGTAAGCAGCTTCAACAAGAACTCATGTTTCACCACTCCAATAACTCAGTGGCACAAATAATAGCCGCCCATCAGTCAGCAGGGTTGAGAATACTTTCGCTTCATTAAGATTATGCAGCTACATTCATTAATCTAGACATGTGAACCAAACCGCTGCCCCATCCCGTAAGAACATAATATATAAGTAAAGTACCTTACACTTCACACGCAAATGGCCGTATATATACAGTGAGATATGTATTGCACCGCTATAGAATAAAAACAAAGTGTGATGTATATATTAAAACACGTGTGTCAGTTATTTCAATTCAAGGCCATACACTCTGAAGAAAATAAGTTGCTTATCTTAAAGAACCAATAAAATATGTCTAGTCCAATAAGGAGGATAAGAACAGATGGTCCCTTATATTGTTTTCAGGTAGATTGTTGGCCTATGCCTGCAGCCAGTTGGATGTAAGATGGTTGCACGGATCCGCAAATTGTATTGAAGTAGGCAAAAAGGAGAATAGAATATACAAAGGGAACAGAGGCCTGACAACAGGCGGGTAATATTAGATAAACAGTTCACCCGATTCCAGCCTGGGTCAGGGAGAGATTGCCATACTATATGTGACCGGTTTCCTCTGCAGCGTTCACAGTTTTTTTCACAAACACAACGATGTAACTCAGTCAAAACACCTAACTGATGTATAAAACATTGACTTATATATTAGGGTAAGGCAGCAGCACATTTCCTCTATTCCAGGGAGACAATCTCGGGTGTGAGTAGAATACATTAACCTATCCCCTCCTTGATCAAAGCCGATGCTCCTAAGCGCCAGACTCCCTGCCGCTCTATGCACCGAACTGAGTAGACTGAAAAGAGCAATCCACATGACAAACAGACTCGTAAGCACTGAAGGAAACATCCGTCTGCGTCCACTACAACTGCAGACGGCTCAGATAGCAAAGTTGACAGGAGCTGCTCCAAAGCTGGTGCCAGACAATCAGAGGGGCAGTTGTCGTCCCCTGCAAACAATTTCGGAGCCTGTAAGGGAGCAGTGCACTGTAGTGCATCGCATGCGATTGCGGGATGTCCACTCTGCTGCAGAGCTGGGGCCGCAACGGCACAATCTGGTGAGTACATCACAAGTTGAGAACCCATAGTCCCGAGAGTTGTGGCGCCGCTCCTCGCCGTCTGCTCAGGACATTGTACAGCCGCGTTGTCCATGCTAAGTGAAGAGGTGGCAGCATGAGAGCCGGATCGCATGCCGGCAACCAAGGTATCCCCTGCCAGAAGTGTCCTAGCCACCTTCGGTTTAGTTAGTGAGACTTGTTGAGGGTCAGGTACGTGAAGCTCCTGTATTTCACAAATAAGTTCCCCCATAGTTATTGTAAGGGAGTCCAATGCTGGCACAAAAACCTCAGTAAGGGCTGCGATAAGGTGCTCCATAGTGAGCACGTCTGAAAGGCCTAAGGACTGAATATAACTTTTTAGTGCCTTCTCGGTGGCCAGGGGTTGTAGTGTCCTGATCCTGCAGGTTTCCCGGGCACAAATATTGCCAAGGGAGGTCTGGATGGCTCGAGATCTGCCACAATTCTTTTTATAAGTAAGATTCATTCACGGAGCAATGTGAAACTGTGGCCATCTTGGTTAGCCGCCTACCGGAAGTTGCCTCTGTTTTATATTTTATAGCTGTTTTACAGTAGTTATGGCTATTTTCTTACTCTTGTATACTTTTTTTTTAATTAACTAATACGAATTGTAGTTGATACTATTGGGTAATTAAAAAAAATGAAATCAGCCAATATAATTTTTATCATATTTTTAACATATTTTTGTTGATTTCAAGTCTTTTTTTTTTCTTTTAGCTTATTAATTTTTTATACATAGATTCTGAAAGCAGATAAGAGCCATAGGCCAAACAACCTTATGACAAACTCATGTTTTAGTTGGTTGTTGTGCATTGAGGTCATATTGGAAGGAGGGTTTAATGGCAGGGTTGTGGTTATTAGGAGGTTAATAGTGGAGAGAGTGATGGGAGTTGGATTGTGTTTAGGATTAATACAAGAGAAGGGGGTCTTAGCGATGAAAGATAGTGGTAGTTTAAGTGTTTATTATGATGGGTTCTGATGGTTAAGGAGTTAAGAATTAGGAAAATATTTTTTTTTTGTGTTTCTTCACTGAACACTGTGCTAAAGAAAATTACTTTATTTGTGCTAACACTGTGCACAAAAAATGATCATACGCAAAATTAAAAACAACTACTAGTTTGTTCACAAAAATGGAAGCGGTATGGATTTTGCACTAGTGATATCTCTCTTATTTCACTTTTGGTACGCTAAATTTCACTTTAGTAACTCTGTGTGAATATATTTAGTTAGATTTTTACACTGCTGATTGTATTTGTTCTAAAAAAAAAGCAAAAGGAAAAGGGCGCTTCCTAGTGCAGATAAACCAGACAAAAGTCACCCCAGATAAAAGTCTGCATAAACCCAGGGTACTCACATTCGTGGAAGCACTGACCAGTGCTAAACACGCAGACTGGGCTGTTAGTAGTGGCCCAGCTCACTGTATAAGGCTGTTGGATGATAAACATGAAGAAACGGCGCAGAGGTCGCAGAGAAACGCGTTGCATTGTGGTGCTACTCCATTGTAGTACTGTTTTTATATTGTATATTTTGTTACATTTTTGTATATTCTTATTAAATTCAAATTATTTTTATGTACCGTTTGGAAGCAGCATTCATTTTGGAGTCTTTGTAGCCTAGTGCTACTTCAGTTTATCATCCAACAGCCTTATATAGTGAGCCTGGCCACTACTAACAGCCCAGTCTGCGTGTTTAGCATTGGTCAGTGCTTCCACGAATGTGAGTAACCTGGGTTTATGCAGACTTTTATTTGGGGTGACTTTTGTCTGGTTTATCTGCACTAGGAGGCACCCTTTTCCTTTTGCTTTCTTTTAGATCTCTCGTACCTCTGTTGGTCACTGAAAGAAGCAGCTCGCAGCATAGTGCAGTGCGCTGGGACACTGTGGGGCCTATGTATCAAGCTCTGAAAGGAGCTTGATGGCCCATGTTTCTGGCGAGTCTTCAGACTTGCCAGAAACAGCAGTTATGAAGCAACGGTCACAAAGACCGCTGCTCCATAACCCTGTCCGCTTGCTCAGAGCAGGCGGACAGGAATCGCCAGAAATCAACCCGATCAGGTACGATCGGGTTGATTGACACCCCCCCTGAGTCTGCAGGGGGCGGCGTTGCACCAGCAGCTCTTGTGAGACCATCTCCAAACAGTATCAAAAAGGGGAGGTGCAGTGATGGAAAAACCCCCACTAGTTCCACACAATTGGTCTCCAGAAGCTGCCCAGAATAAAAATAGCACACATAGGTACCATTGAAAAATAAAAAATTCTTGATTCTAAACTAACACCTCACTTTACCTCTTCCTATTACTAACAAAGGCAAAGAGAATGACTGGAGGTGGAGGGAAGGGAGGAGCTATATATACAGCTCTGCTGAATACGGAGAGCGTATTGCTCTCCGTATTCAGCGAGGTCTTGCGGACCTGATCCGCAAGTGTATATAGCTCCTCCCTTCCCTCCACCTCCAGTCATTCTCTTTGCCTGTGTTAGTAATAGGAAGCTCTTCACAAGCACTACAGACAGTAGAGAGAGAGGAACGTTTTTGGAAAAAGGGAACGTTTTTCTTAACCGAGTGGATCATCGGTTGTACAGGGCAGGTAGGAGCCGCAGCGGAGCTGTGGCAGAGTGACAAAAAGTTTATTTTTTTCTTCTAAAGTTAATAAAGTTTTGGCAAACAAATTTGAAGCATTATTAAAAGATTTTTTTTATTTAAGTACACGAATTTTATAAGATTCATAAAGGAAAAGTGTCTTTTTTATTTTACATTAATAGAGGAGACCTGAGATTTTTTGTACCTTGCATCTGTTACTATGGAAGACATGGAGCAAGGTACATGTCTTATGTGTTTGGATGCCATTGTGGAACCACCTGTCACACTATGTGAAGAATGTGTTGAGAGAGCTTTGCAATGTAAAGATAAGGTTTTTTTGTAATAAAGATATGTCTAAAGAGGATTCTCTAGCCAATGAGATTCAGGGTTTACCGTAATCTTATCCCCAAGCGTCAAAGCCTTTAACGCCCGCTCAAGCTGCGCCATCTGCAATGCTGTCTACTTCTTTCACCTTGCAGGATATGGCTACAGTAAAGTCATCTACCCTCACTGAGGTTTTGTCTATGTTGCCAGTGTTACAAGGCAAACGTAGCAGGGCAGAAACGCAGGGGGTCCCTGTAGCTTCTGATGCCTTAATGGCTATTTCGGACTTACCCTCCCAATCCTCTGAATTGGAGGGTAAGGAGATTCTGTCTGAGGGGGAACTGTCTGATTCAGGTAGTGCATTGCCCCAAACAGATTCGGACATTATGTCTTTTAGATTTAAGCTGGAGCACCTCCGACTGTTGCTTAGGGAGGTTTTAGCGACTCTGGACGATTGTGACTCAATTGTGGTTCAGCCAGAAAAATTGTGTAAGATGGACAGATTCTTGGAAGTCCCTACTTACTCAGATACCTTTCCGGTTCCTAAGAGAATTTCGGAGATTGTCTCCAAGGAATGGGAGAGGCTGGGTATCCCGTTGTCACCTTCCTCTATGTTCAAAAAAATGTACCCTATACCTAACACAGTGAAGGACTTTTGGCAAACAGTCCCTAAGGTGGAGGGAGCTATTTCTACACTAGCTAAGCTAACAACTATTCCTATTGAAGACAGTTGTGCTTTCAAAGACCCTATGGATAAAAAGTTAGAGGGTCTGCTGAAGAAGCTGTTTGTTCATCAAGGTTTTCTTTTACAGCTTGTATTGTACCAGTTACAACTGCAGCTGCTTTTTGGTTTGATGCCTTGGAAGAATCTCTGAAGACGGAGACTTCTTTAGAGGAAATAATGGATAGGATTAAGGCCCTAAAATTGGCCAATTCCTTTGTCACTGATGCCGCTTTTCAGATTGCTAAGTTAGCGGCTAAAAATGCAGGTTTTGCCATTCTAGCGCGCAGAGCCTTGTGGTTAAAGTCTTGGTCTGCAGACGTGTCTTCTAAAACAAAGCTTTTATCTATTCCTTTCAAAGGGAAAGACTCTATCCGGCCCGGACTTGAAGGAAATTATTTCTGACATTACAGGAGGTAAGGGCCATCTGTTATCTCAAGATAAGACATCTAAGCAAAGGGGTAGACAGAGTAATTTTTGTTCCTTTCGAAACTTCAAGGGAGTCCCCTCCTCCTATTCCACTAAACAGGAAGGGAACTTTGCTCAAAGCAAGTCCGTCTGGAGACCCAATCAGGCTTGGAACAAGGGTAAACAACCCAAGAAGCCAACTGCTGCCCCCAAGACAGCATGAAGGGGCGCCCCTGATCTGGGACCAGATCTTATAGGGGGCAGACTGTCTCTTTAACCAGGATTGGATAAGAGATGTTCAAGATCCTTGGACACTGGAAATTGTGTCCCAAGGGTATTGACTGGAGTTCAAATATTTTCTCCCAAGAGGGAGGTTCCTGCTTTCATGATTGTCTGTAGACCAAACAAAAAGAGAGGCGTTCTTACATTGTGTAGAAAACCTCTCTACTATGGGAGTAATCCGTCCCGTTCCATAATTGGAAAAGGGGCAGGGGTTTTACTCAAATCATTTGTGGTTCCCAAAAAGGAGGGAACATTCAGACCCATTTTAGACCTCAAAAGTCTAAACAAGTTTCTAAGAGTCCCATCTTTCAAGATGGAGACTATCAGGACTATTCTTCCATTGATCCAGGTGGGTCAATATATGATTACCATGGACTTAAAGGATGCATACCTTCACATTCCTCTCCACAGAGATCATCATCAGTTTCTAAGATTTGCCTTTATGGACAAACATTTTCAGTTTGTGGCTCTTCCCTTCGAACTGTCCACGGCTCCCAGGATCTTCACGAAGGTTCTAGGGTCTCTGCCAGCAGTTCTCAGCCCGCGGGCATTACAGTGGTGCCTTATCTGGACAATATTCTGATCCAGGTGCCTTCTTTTCAACTAGAAAGTCTCATACCGACATAGTTCTGTCTTTCCTAAGGACTCATGGGTGGAAGGTGAATGTGGAAAAGAGTTCTCTAATTCCACAGACAAGGGTTCCCTTCCTGAGAACTCTGATAGATTCTGTGTCCATGAATTTTTTTTTAACAGAGCTCAGAAAGTTGAAGATTCTGAACACATGCCGAGCCCTTCAGTCCAATCCTCGACCTTCAGTGGCTCAGTGCATGGAGGTGATTGGATTGATGGTGGCAACAATGGACATCATTCCGTTTGCTCGTTTTCATCTCAGACCTCTACAACTGAGCATGCTAAGACAGTGGAATGGAGATTATGCAGATTTGTCTCCTCAGATAGATCTGGATCTGGAGACAAGAAAATCTCTTCTTTGGTGGTTGTCACAGGATCATCTGTCCCAGGGGATGTGCTTCCACAGACCCTCATGGGTGATTGTGATAATGGACGTCAGTCTTCTAGGTTGGGGGGGCGGTTTGGAATACCCTGAAGGCTCAGGGTGTATGGACTCGATCAGAGTCTTTGCTCCCAATCAATATTCTGGAGTTGAGAGTGTTATTCAATGCTCTTCAGGCTTGGCCTCAGTTAGCTTTGACCAAATTCATCCGGTTTCAGTCGGACAACATCATGACTGTGGCTTACATCAATCATCAGGGAGGAACAAGGAGTTCCTTAGCAATGACAGAAGTATCCAAGATAATTAGGTGGGCGGAGACCCACTCTTGTTATCTGTCTGCAATATACTTCCCGGGAGTGGACAACTGGGAAGCGGATTTTTTGAGCAGACAGACGTTTCATCTGGGGGAATGGGAACTCCATCCGGAGGTCTTTGCTACTCTGATTTTCAGGTGGGGCAGACCGGAATTGGATCTGATGGGGTCTCGTCAGAATGCCAAGCTCCCAAGATACGGATCCAGATCCAGGGATCCTCAAGCCAAACTGATAGATGCCTTGGCAGTGCCTTGGTCGTTCAGCCTAGCTTATGTGTTTCCACCGTTTGCTCTCCTTCCCCGGGTAATTGCTCGGATCAAACAGGAGAGGGCTTCAGTAATGCTAATCGCTCCTGCATGGCCGTGCAGGACTTGGTATGCAGATCTGGTGGAGATGTCCTCTCTGCCACTGTGGAAGCTTCCATTGAGGCAGGACCTTCTCATTCAGGAGCCCTTCCTTCACCCGAATCAAGTTTCTCTGCAGCTAACTGCTTGGAAATTGAACGCTTGATTTTATCTAAGCGAGGATTTTCTGATTCGGTCATTGATACTTTGATTCAGGCACGTAAGCCTGTTACTAGAAAGATTTACCATAAGATATGGCGTAAATATCTTTATTGGTGCGAATCTAAGGGCTACTCGTGGGGTAGGGTTAGAATTCCCAGGATTTTATCTTTTCTCCAAGAAGGATTGGAGAAAGGGTTATCAGCAAGTTCCTTAAAGGGACAAATTTCTACCTTATCTATTCTGTTACACAAACGTCTTTCAGATTTTCCAGACGTTAAATCTTTTTGTCAGGCTCTAACTAGAATCAGACCTGTATTTAGACCAATTGCTCCTCCTTGGAGTTTGAATTTAGTTCTTAATGTTCTTCAAGGGGTTCAGTTTGAACCTATGCATTCCATAGATATTAAGTTATTATCTTGGAAAGTTTTATTTTTGGTTGCTATTTCTTCTGCTCGCAGAGTTTCTGAGCTTTCTGCGTTACAATGTGATTTGCCTTATCTCATTTTCCATTCTGATAAGGTGGTTTTACGTACCAAACTTGGTTTTCTTCCTAAGGTGGTTTCTAATAAGAATATTAATCAGGAGATTGTGGTTCCTTCCTTATGTCCTAATCCTTCTTCCAAGAAGGAATGTCTGTTACATAATTTGGATGTGGTCCGTGCCTTGAAGTTTTACTTGCAGGCGACTAAGGAATTTCGTCAATCATCTTCATTATTTGTTGTTTTTTCTGGAAAGCGTAGGGGCCAGAAGGCTACGGCTACCTCTCTTTCTTTTTGGCTGAAGAGTATCATCCGTCTGGCATATGAGACTGCTGTCCGGCAGCCTCCTGAAAGAATTATGGCTCATTCTACTAGGGTGGTGGCTTCCTCATGGGCATTTAAAAACGATGCTTCTGTTGAACAGATTTGCAAGGCTGCAACTTGGTCGTCTCTTCACACTTTTTCCAAATTTTACAAATTTGATACTTTTGCTTCTTCTGAGGCTTTTTTTGTTAGAAAGGTTCTTCAAGCTGTGGTGCCTTCCGTTTAGGTTCCTGTCTTGTCCCTCCCTTTCATCCGTGTCCTGTAGCTTTGGTATTGTATCCCACAAGTAAGGATGAAATCCGTGGACTTGTCGTATCTTGTAAAAGAAAAGGAAATTTATGCTTACCTGATAAATGTATTTCTTTTTCACGATACGACGAGTCCACGGCCCACCCTGTCAGTTATGTACTTATTTTTTTATAAACTTCAGTCACCTCTGCACCTTTAGCTTTTCCTTTCTCTTCCTAACTTCGGTCGAATGACTGGAGGTGGAGGGAAGGGAGGAGCTATATATATACAGCTCTGCTGTGGTGCTCTTTGCCACTTCCTGTCAGCAGGAGGATAAATCCCACAAGTAAGGATGAAATCCGTGGACTTGTTGTATCGTAAAAGAAATAAATTTATCAGGTAAGCATAAATTTCCTTTTTTATACTTGCAGAATAAATTATTCTATTCTATTCTATTCTAAACATAATAAGGACTTTGTGGCCAAACATGAAGCACATAAAGTAATACTGGTCTCACAGCAGGGTCTGTTAAAGGACCACTCAATGCAGTAGAAATGCATAATTAACAAGTGCATTATAAAAATACAAGGCAATAACACCTTCTCTGAATTTCAAATAAGCAGTAGGGTTTATTTCTCCCTCTCATTTTTCCAGGCCCCTGTATCATGTGACAGACATCAGCCAATCACAGACTAGTATACATATACCCTGCCAGTTTGTGCACATGTGCAGTAGGATGCTTACATTAAACTCCCTCCTTGATCCACTGCAATCTGGATTTCTCCCCATCACTCCACAGAGACAGCAATTGTTAAGGTTACAGCAAAATCCAAAGGCCACTTCTCTCTGCTTATCCTCCTTGATTTGTCTGCAGCATTTGATACTGTTGACCACACTCTTTTGCTCCAAACCCTCCAATCCTTAGGCATTTGTGACACAGCTCTCTTGTGGTTCTCTTCCTGTCTGTCTAACCGTACCTTTAGTGTAGCCTTCTCGAGGGCATCCTCTTCTCCGTTACCACTTCCTGTTGGGGTACCGCAAGGCTCTATCCTTGGTCCCCTTCTCTTCTCAATCTACACAGCATCATTAGGTTCCTTAATAAAGTCCAGGGGTTTCAATATCGTTTGTATGCTGATGACACCCAAATCTACCTCTCTGCACCAGACCTATCTCCTTCTTTGCTAACCCGTGTCACTAACTGTCTTTCTTATATCTCATCTTGGATGTTCTCTCACTACCTTAAGCAAAATCTCTCCAAAACTGAGTTCTTTATTTTCCCCCCTTCTTCCAAAATCTCCACCCCCATTTCTCTATAACGGTCGATAACTCCATAATTAAACCTATGCCACATGCCCGATGTCTCTGGGTCACACTTGACTCAGATCTTTCTTTCACTCCTCACATTCAGTCCTGTCGCTTCCACTTTAAAAACATCTCTAAAAATAGACATTTCCTTACACAAGACACAACTAAGATTTGAATCCACTCTCTCATCCTTTCCCTCCTCTACTTCTGCAATTCCATCCTCTCTGGTCTCCCTAGCTGCCGCCTAGCTCCTTTACAATCCATAATGAATACCTCTGTCAGGCTCATTTTACTTACACGTCACTCTTCATTTGCTGCACCTCTCTGCCAATCCCTTCAATGGCTTCCTATTGCCTCCAGGATTAAACACACAATTCTCACTCTGACATACAAAGCCCTCACCTGCACTGCTCCCCCCTACATCTCAGACCTTGTCTCCAGATACTCTCCCTCCCATCCCCTTCGCTCTGCTCCCGATCTCCTACTCTCCTCCTCTCGTTACCTCCTCACATTCCCGTTTACAAGACTTCTCCAGACTGGCTCCCATCTTATGGAACTCTGCCTCACTCCACAAGACTCTCCCCTAGTTTTGAAAGCTTCAATTGCTCCCTAAAGACTCTACTGTTCAGGGATGCATACAACCTACACTAACCTTTCTTAACTCCATTGTTATCCCCTTGAACCCCTTAGCATGTAAGCCTATGAGCCCAGCTGTTTGTAGATCACCTTCATAAGAGCCGACTACAACAGTGCAACTCTCGGCAGGGCCCCTTACCCATTTGATCCCTATAAATATTATCTTGTATACTGCCTATGTTTATAGCGCTGCGGAATCTGTTGGCGCTCGACAAATACCTGATAATAATAATAATAATAATAATAATAATTTTGTTCCCCAGAAAGTGTGAATATAAAAAGACTGTGACAATTTGAGAATGGAAGTAAATTGGAAAGTGTCTTAAAACTGCCTGCTCTTTCTGAATCATAAAAGTTTATTGTGACTTAAGAATGCCTTTAAGAACCATCTCTTACATAATTTGGTTCTCTCAGACATACTTTCTTTTATTCGAGAAGTGCTTTTGTTTAAGGGATACTTTCCATCTACTGCAACAGTTACTTTTCCAGAATACCCAATCATTTTTGTACCAATATTTTCTGTAGAGTGTTTGGAAATGTATCTACAATAACAGCAGTTGGGTTACCACAACATGAATATGACTTTCATCTAGAATGAATGACCTGTAGCATTGCAGGTTATACTCTCCTCACATTAAATGCAAAAACAATTCAAATAATTATTCTGCTGAATTTTGAAGTTTTGCAGAATATCCCATTCCACAAAATGTCAGTTCTAGAAAGTTTGTGCTGTACAAAACCTGTGAAAGGCAAAATAACCACTGGGACATTATTACACCACGTACAGTTTAAATTGTTTCTGAAAATGCTTTCATTTTGAAAAGAATTAATGTGAACACAGCTTTGACATGATTCATCTGTGTTATAGATTGAACTCAGCATGTGGAAAATGATACAGACTACTTTTTTAAAATTCCCATGGCAATCAAAAGCTGCGTGTTGCTGTCTCTTTTAGTAGGAATATGCTCAATGAAATATTTGAAAGAATACCCAGTAGAGCTGTTTTTTTATTTATATTTTTCCAAATTGGTAACTTAGCAATCAGTTAATATTTTATTTTATTTAATTGATATTAATACCTTAAAAAATGTAATTGCACTTAAATAGATTGGATAGAGCAACAATGTATAACATAGCTATAAACTTTGTTGCAAACATTTCTGCCAGATGTTGCACGTTCCTGAGTTCACCTATGATTACTCTTTAACAAAGGATACCAAGGGAACTAAGCAAAACTGACAAGATAAGTTAAATGGAAAGCTGTGCAAAATGATATGTTCTATCCAATCTATTAAAGTGTAATTTTGACTTAACTGTCCCTTGAATTATGCATAGTAAAACAAAACCTGTAAATTTAATTCTGAAAATTATAGTTATCCCACTCACCAATAGAGACTGGATTGTATTCTTTGGAATTCAGAAATGTATACATATATACTAGGCGATAAGCCTGCTCAGAGGGCAGTCTATTTAAAAAAAACTACAACCCCCAAAGTTAAATTTACAAACAAAAAAAAAAAAAATTACAAAAGAAAATAAACAAAGCTATCCAAAATACAAAATTTAAACCTGAACTAATACTCCTATAAAATAAAAGACCAAAATAAAAACACCCCCTAATCTAATACTAAACTACCAATAGCCCTTAAAAGGGCTTTTGTAGGGCATTGCCCTAAGTTAAACAGCTCTTTTACATTTAAAAATTACTAAATCCTCATAACAGTAAAAAACCCCACCCACCACACACCCCAAAAACTAAAAAAACCTAAGCTACCCATTGCCCGTAAAGGGGCATTTGTATGGGCATTGAACTTAAAAGGGCATTCAGCTCTTTTACTGCCCTTAAAAAGGGCAATCAGCTCTTTTCCAGCCCATTAAATCATTAATCTTAAAAATAAATAAAAAAATAAAATAAAAAAGAAATCCTAACACTAAGCCCCAAATAGGTTCTCACTGTTCCTGAAGTCTGGAGGAGAAGGTCTTCTTCCAGACAGCTCCATCATCTTCTATCTTCATCCGGAGTCAATGCGGGGCGGAGCGGAGGTGCAGAGCTGTGGATCCTCAGCGGTGCTCCTCACCAGCGACGCAGAGCAGAGGTGCAGAGCTGTCTTCCCCAATGCGTGGATCCTCAGCGGCAGTCCTCAACAGCAGCGATCCTCGGCAGCGGGGGTTCTCGGCGACATGAAGGCTCCTCTTCATCCAATGTCCATCGTACACTAACAATTGAATGCAAGGTACCGGAATCAATTTGGGGTACCTTGCATTCATATTGGCTGACATTTTTCAGTAGCTCTCATACTATTGGCTGATTTAAAAATGTCAGCCATTAGGAATGCAAGGTACCCCAATAAATATGGGGTACCTTGCATTCAATCTTCATTGTGCATGACGATCGCATGAAGAGAAGCCTCCACACCATTATGGACTGCCTCTGAGGATCCACACATCGGGGAAGCCAGCTACGCACCTCTGCTCTGTGCCGCCTTCGCTCCGGATGAAGATTACGGTGAGTACCTATTTGGGGCTTAGTGTTAGGTTTTTTCTTTGGGGGGGTTTATTTTTAAGATTAGAGATTTAATGGGCTGGAAAACAGCTGAATGCCCTTTTAAGGGCAGTAAAAGAGCTGAATGACCTTTTAAGGGCAATGCCCATACAAATGACCCTTTAGGGGCAATGGGTACTTTAGATTTTTTTTTTTATTATTTTTTTTATTTTGGGGGGTTTGGTGGGTGGGCGTTTTACTGTTAGGGGGGATTTAGTATTTTTTAAATGTAAAATAGCTGTTTAACTTAGGGCAATGCCCTACAAAAGGTTCTTTTAAGGGCTATTGGTAGTTTTGTTTAGGGGATGTTTTTATTTTGGGGGGCTTTTTATTTTCATAGGGATTAGGTTTAATTTTTATTTTTTTGATAATTTTGTTTATTTTTTATTTTTTGTAATTTTAGACATTTTTTTTAATTTAATGTTAGTTTTTATTTAAGTGTAACTTAGTATTGGGGTTAATTTAGGGGTGTTAGGTTAGGGGGCTTAGTAATAAAATTAGTTATTTGCGTTGTAGGGTGGTTGGTGGTTTAGGAGTTAATAGGTTAATTAGGTCTATTGCGATGTGGGGGTTTAGGGGTTAATAGGTTAATTAGGTTTATTGCGATGTTGGGAGTTGGCACTTTAGGGGTTAATGGGTTAATTAGGTTTATTGCGATGTGGGGGTTTGTCGGTTTAGAGGTTAATAGGTTAATTAGGTTTATTGCGATGTGAGGGGTTGTGGTTAAGGGGTTAATATTTTAATTATGTTATTTGCGGATTAAGGGTTAATTACTGTATTATTTTGCAATGTGGGGGTTTGCGGTTTAGCTGTTTGTTAAAACTTTGTGCGGGAGGTTAGGTTTTTTTGTTATAGTTCATGCGGACGGGTAGGTTTTTTTCGTTATACTTCGCGCGGGCGATTACGTGTTTTTTATTTATTTCCTGCGGGTGGTTATGTGTTTTTTCGATATTTTGTGCGGGCAGTTGCGTGGTTTTTTTTTTAAGGCTTTGGGTTTGCCTACGCTGCATCCAGGTGTATCCCGAAAATGGCAGGGTGGTGAAAGAATCCACCAAAGCTTACGCTGGGGATGCAGCTTCGCAGCATCCAGGTGGATTCTTTTGGCTGCGTGCGTAGCCAACATTCTTTTGGCTGCCTCTCACAGCCAACATTTCTTTGAGGATGTGTGCGCAACTGGCGACACCAACGGACGTGTTACAAATGCAATTATAGTATATATATACAGTATATATATCCCTCTCCAGCACCCATGGTACTATTGACCAAACATGCTTATCTTTGTGGAAGACACACTGTGCCCTAACAAGGCATCAATATGCTGAAAGGTTGGAGTGGGATAGAGCAGAACTTGGATATTTATATAGTACACTTTGATACTTATTGGGGAGGATTTGGATAAGCAACATATTAACCATATGCTCCAGGAAAACTGTGACCGATTATTCTAGGTATTGCTATTTTCCATACACTGGCCAAGTAGAATTTAAAGGCATATGAAACCCAGCATTTTTCTTTCATGATTCAGATAGAGAATGCAATTTTAAACAGATCTCCAAATGACTTATTTTATAAATTTTACTTCAGTCTTTTGTTAACTATTGCTGTAAAGCACGGAGATGCTTAGGAGTTGGCCCATTTTTGGAGCACTTATTGTCAGCAGTTTAGCAAGAATGTTATCCATTTGCAAGCGCTCTCGATGGCAGCACTTTTTCCTGCCATGTAGTGCGCCAGATGTCTACCTAGGTAGCTCGTTAAAACAGAATATCATGGGAACAAAGCAAATTTGAAAATAGAAGTAAATTGGAAGTTTTGTTTTTTTTAAATGGAATGCTCTGTCTGAATCAAAAAACATTTTTGGGTTCATATCCCTTTAATTAAAGCACTCGAACGGCCCCATGCATAATAATTTTAGAAGAGGGCGTAACCCAGTTTTGTTGTTTACATGTCCTTGATCCCACAGCAATTTTGTGATCTGAAGTTGTCATATAATTTAATCCTAGCTAGTAACAGCAATGAAAACATTTGTAGTCAATATAGTTAACTGCTTATACACATTGAGGGGTAGTTATCAAGCCGTCTACTTTACCTGCCTTCGCCGGTCCAATACGCCCGCCTAAGCTCGCCTACCATCTAACTAGCTAAAATAAATACAAAGTTACCTGTAAAATGAATATAAATCCTAAAATAGCTACAATGTAATTATTAATTACATTGTAGCTATCTTAGGGTCTATTTTACAGGTAAGTATTTAGTTTTAAATAGAAATAATTTATTAAAGTATAGTGTAGTGTTAGGTGTAATTGTAACTTAGGTTAGGATTTATTTTACAGGTAAATTTCTCTTTATTTTAGCTAGGTAGGTATTAAATAGTTAATAACTATTTAATAGCTATTGTACCTTGTTAAAATAAATTGAAATTTGCCTGTAAAATAAAAATAAATCCTAAAATAGCTAAATATAATTATTATTTATATTGTAGCTATATTAGGGTTTATTTTAAAGGTAAGTATTTAGTTTTAAATAGGATTCATTTAGTTAATAAGAGTTAAATTTATTTAGATGTATTTAATTAATATTTAAGTTAGGGGGGTGTTAGGGTTAGGGTTAGACTTAGGTTTAGGGGTTAATAATTTTATTACAGTGGCGGCGGTGTAGGGGGGGCAGGATAGGGGTTAATAAATGTATTATAGGTGGCGACGGTGTAGTGGGGGCAGATTAGGGGTTAATAAGTTTAATATAGGTTGCGGCAGGGTCCGGGAGCAGCGGTTTAGGGGTTAAACTATTTATTTAGTTGCGGCGGGGTCCGGGATTGGCAGGATAGGGGTTAATAACTTAATTATAGGTGGTGGCGGTATAGGGGGGGCAGGGTAGGGGTTACTAGGTATAATGTAGGTGGCGGCTGGGTCCGGGAGCGGCGGTTTAGGGGTTAATACATATATTATAGTTACGGCGGGGACAGGGAGCAGCGGTTTAGGGGTTAATCAGTTTATTAGCGTGGCGGTGGTCTCTGGGAACGGCGGTTTAGGGGTTAATAAGTTTATTATAGTTGTGGCGGGGTCCGGGAGCGGCGGTTTAGGGGTTAATAAGTTTATTATAGTTGCGGCGGGGTCCGGGAGCGGCGGTTTAGGGGTTAATAAGTTTATTATAGTTGTGGCGGGGTCCGGGAGCGGCGGTTTAGGGGTTAATAAGTTTATTATAGTTGCGGCGGGGTCCGGGAGCGGCAGTTTAGGGGGTAATAACTTTATTTAGTTGTGGCAGTGTAGGGGGAGCAGATTAGGGGTGTTTAGACTCGGGGTACATGTTAGGGTGTTAGGTGTAGACAGCTCCCATAGGAATGAATGGGATGTCTGGCAGCAGCGAACATGAACTTTCGCTATGGTCAGGCTCCCATTGATTCCTATGGGATCCACCGCCTCCAGGGCGGCGGTTTGAAAACCAGGTACGCTGGGCCGGAAAAGTGCCGAGCGTACCTGCTAGTTTTTTGATAACTAGCAAAAGTAGTCAGATTGTGCCGCACTTGTGTCCGGAACATCTGGAGTGACGTAAGAATCGATCTGTGTCGGACTGAGTCCGGCGGATCGAAGCTTACGTCACAAAATTCTACTTTTGCCGGTATCTAGGGCTTGATAACTAAGGCGAATCAGCCTCGCCTCAAATACGCTGTGGAATTCCAGCGTATTTGAGGTAGACACGTTGATAACTACCCCTCATAGACTCTTACTTTTCCTTTTCTTTGGCACTAATGATAATAATTATGATATTAGTCTCCTACATTCAAGAAGCCTGTTTATGTTTACATTTTGATATATTATGGCAAGATGCAGACATGATACGCTGTAGGGTATCATGTCCACCAGACATTGCTGAATGCCGACAGCAAACACTGTCAGCATTTAACATTGCACAAGCAGTTCTAGTGAACTGCTTGTGCAATGCCGCCCCGCAGATTTGCCGCCAATTGGCCGCTAGCAGGGGGTGTCAATCAATCAGATCATATAGGATCAGGCGGATTGATGTCCACAGCCTCAGAAGCAGCGTACCAGTTAAGGATCAGTGGTCTTAAGACCCCTGCTTCATAACTGCTGTTTCCGGCGAGTCTGAAGGCTCACGCAGAAACAGGGGCATCAGGGGCCATTCGGCCCTTGATAAATCGGCCCCTTAGAGTGGACTAATTCTAATGCTGACCTGTTGTTATTTTTGACTGGTGTTGCCAGCCATTTCACTTAATATGCCTTGTAATGTCTGCTACTTAACATTACAATAAATCACTTCAATCCAAGTTCTGGGTGCCTACTTCTCTCTTTTGTGCTGGGTGCGCTGACTTTTGTGTTTTTGTTATTTTTGGAGCAGAGGTGGAACGCTCCTGTCCTCGCACCAGCTGAAGAGTGAATGCCACGTCATCACGACATATGACGCTATTGGAGGAGGGATACACTACGTGAAGGCCACTGCAGTTTCCTGGATACTATCGGCTGCCGTGTCTGAGCGCTCCCTGATGACTGCTTTAATTCTAATGCTACTCCTGATTGTGTTAATCTTTGTCATATGGTAAGGCCCAAAAGTGGTCTTAAGGTGGACAGGTGGACTACATTATTTTTATTATCAGGTATTTGTAGAGCGCCAACAGATTCTGCAGCGCTAATGCTAGAGAGGTAATTGTTGTTGTACTATATCCATAGTAACATGGTTCTGATTTATACCTGATATTTATTTATGTTTAAGTAAAATGAGAGATGTTTCCTGAGCACAAATGTTTAGGTGCACTACTATGTTTGTCAGTTGCCTATTTCTTATGTACATCAATTTTGTAATGTATCAGGGTTTTTTTTCCCTCAATAAAAATAATATAAAAAGACACTGTTATTTACCAATCTATAAGTGGGCCATTGAATTATATTATATTTTTATGGCTGGTTACTGTAAGCTGCAAACCCTGCCACAACAGTGATAAAAAAAATATAAACTATGTCCTGCCCCTCTGGAATTAACCCTATCCAGAAACTCCCCCTGACTTTAATGAACATAATGACTAACCAAGCCCCAATCACTTCTATCCTAACTCCACTCTAGCTTCTCACATACCTAATGACTGGCCTAGCAACGCAACCCTCATCAGAGCATCCCCCCTTATAGTTATTTATTTACATCTAAATGATTCCCCAACCACAGTAAACCTAATTATCCCCCTCTATAAAACACTATGTGATGCCCTACTATATCCTCCCTATGCCATCCCCTTCACAAACATAACCTCCACAACATCTAAACTATTTAAAATAGGAGAGAAAAAATACATAAAAACAAGAAAATGGACCCCAAGCATCTATATCCTCCTCACAGTCGTGTAACTGAAAGATATTCTTTCTTACATAGAAAAATATTTAAAGGTGCATAAAAGTCAACATTGAACAATTGAATTTCAATTTGCAATAAAAGAAGTGTTTTTCAAATATGTGTATTAGCAAAAATCCTCCTACTGAAAGTTATTTTTTAAGAGCATATGTACATATGACTTGAATGGCCAGTGCCGCCACATAAAAATATCATTCCTTCACAGAGAGCCAGTGGTGGGTTATCCTATCAGAGCTAACTCAGCTTCTGTGTTATACAACCCACCTCCAGCTATCTGGGCAGGTGTGATGTTTGAATGAGGGTGCACAAACTGGAATGCACTCATATACATTCCAGTTTTCACTACTATGTCTCTTTAAAACAAAAGGTAATAGTGTGCACAGAAGTTTTTTTTTACATTAGCCAACAGGTGGATGGAGAGTTGCTATTTCCTCTAATGAAAATCTGTTCATTGTTATTTAAGCTATATGCTATTTATGCAAACATCCTATATTCTACTATAAAGAAAAATATGCACAGATACTGATCTAAAAATTAAGTATAAAACCTTTTAAAAACGTCCTTAGAAGCTCTCAGTTTAGCACTGTTGATTAGGTTAGGCTGGGACACCCATTGAAAGGGGATGAGAAATGAGGAAGAGCAGACACTCCCCCATCCCCCTTCCCTTGCATATGAAAAGACCCATTACACAAACAGGAGCAAGCAGGAATCGGTTGAGTCTACATCTTTTACTTTGGGGCTTGATTAGGAGTCTGAAAATGTTATTAAAAAATAAGCAAAACTATACATGTTTACAAAAACAATCCAAGATGGGCTATATACATTTATCTTCTAGAAAATATTAATTCAAAGATAAATCTAGTGTACAATGTCCCTTTAACTAACAGAGAGCTTTTTGTATACATTCAATTAAAGGGACACTAAACCCAGAATACATTTCACGCCCTTCCCTCTAATCATGAATATTGGAACTTATGTTACACTAGAGTTATTTGAAGGAGAGTTACTGCACATGTGCAAAAAGGTCAGCACTGGAATGCAGTGAAAGCTAGATATAAACATGGCAGCACCCATGACTAGAGGGAGGCGGGGAATAACCTCAATACTAGGCTTATAAAATATAGTTAGTATTTAGGGTCCGATCCGATATGGAGCGTCGCCCGCAAAAGCCGGCAACCCCGAATTTTGCGGGGGTTTGGTATCCTATATACGGCGTAACATAGAAGTTACGCCCGTATATTTCTGCCTTCGCCCGTAGTTTTTTGGGCCATAGGCAGGTATACCAAGCCCGCGCAGTTTGGTATCCAATATACAGCGTAAGGACTTACGTGGCGAAAATGGAGAAAGCTTACTCCATTTTCACCTCGCCATAATATGCAGCCGTAGTATCCTTACGCTGTCTATTGGAGCCCCGTAACTCCCTAAACTACCTGCTAAATAAAACCTAACACCCAACGCATGCGCAATGTCTATCTACCTGTCAACCGCGATCCCCCGCCGCAATCCCTAATAAAGTATTTAGCCTCTAAACCGCCGCTCCCGGACCCTGCCGCCACTTACATTAAAAGTATAACCCCCTAATGTGACCCCCCTACACCGTCGCCAGCTACATTACCTACCCCCTAAAGTGAGCCCCTACCCCGCTGCCATCTACCTTACCTACCCCCGAAAGTGAGCCCCTACCCCGCCGCCATCTACCTTACCTACCCCCTAAAGTGAGCTCCTACCCCGCCGCCATCTATTTTAAAAATATTAACCCCTAATTTAATCCCCCTACACCGCCGCCGCCTATATTAAACACATTAACCCCTAATCTAATCCCCCTACACCGCCGCCACCTATATTAAACACATTAACCCCTAATCTAATCCCCCTACACCGCCGCCAGCTATATTAACTATATTAACCCTAATTATATTAGGGTTAATATAGTTATTATATATATATATATTAACTATATTAACCCTAATTATATTAGGGTTAATATAGTTAATATCGTTATTATATTATATATATATATATATATTAAGTATAATAACTCTATCTAACTCTAACATACATTGATTAATCAGCCAATCGGATTGAACCAATCAGCCAATCGGATTGAACTTGAATCCGATTGGCTGATGATTCAATCAGCCAATCAGATTTTTCTACCTTAATTCCGATTGGCTGATAGAATCCTATCAGCCAATCGGAATTCGACGGACGCCATCTTGGATGACGTCATTTAAAGGTACCTCATTCCTCGTTCAGTCTTCGTGCCGGATGGATGCTCCGCGGCGGAGGAGCGAAGAAAGAAGATTGAAGATGCCGCTTTGCTTGAAGACATCGCCGGATGGAAGAAGACTTCTCTGCCGCTTGCTTGAAGACATCGCCCGGATGGAAGAAGACTTCTCTGCCGCTTGATTGAAGACATCATCCGGATGGAAGAAGACTTCTCTGCCGCTTGATTGAAGACATCGCCCGGATCGGATGAAGAGTTCTGCCCGGCTGGGTGAAGACAAGGTAGGGTGATCTTCAGGGGGGTAGTGTTAGGTTTTTTTAAGGGGGGTTTGGGTGGGTTTAGAATAGGGCTATGTGGGTGTTGGGTTGTAATGTTGGGGGGTGGTATTGTGTTTTTTTTTTACAGGCAAAAGAGCTATTTTCTTTGGGGCATTCCCCGCAAAAGGCCCTTTTAAGGGCTGGTAAGGTAAAAGAGCTGTTAACTTTTTTAATTTAGAAAAGGGTAGGGAATTTTTTTTTATTTTGGGGGGCTTTATTATTTTATTAGGGGGCTTAGAATAGGTGTAATTAGCTTAAAAATCTTGTAATCTTTTTTTATTTTTTGTAATTTAGTGGCTTTTTTTTTGTAATTTAGTTTAGTTTAATTGTATTTTAGTTTAGATATTTGTAGTTTAATTTATTGATAGTGTAGGTGTATTTGTAACTTAGGTTAGGATTTATTTTACAGGTAAATTGGTAATTATTTTAACTAGGTAGCTATTAAATAGTTATTAACTATTTAACAGCTATTGTACCTAGTTAAAATAAATACCAAGTTACCTGTAAAATAAATATAAACCCTAAAATAGCTACAATGTAATTATTAATTACATTGTAGCTATCTTAGGCCTAGATTTGGAGTTTGGCGTTAGCCGTGAAAACCAGCGTTAGAGGCTCCTAACGCTGGTTTTAGGCTAACTCTGGTATTTGGAGTCACTCAAAAAAGGTCTAACGCTCACTTTTCAGCCGCGACTTTTCCATACCGCAGATCCCCTTACGTAAATTGCGTATCCTATCTTTTCAATGGGATTTTTCTAACTGGTATTTAGAGTCGTGGCTGAAGTGAGCGTTAGAACTCTAACGACAAAACTCCAGCCGCAGGAAAAAAGTCAGTAGTTAAGAGCTTTCTGGGCTAACGCCAGTTCATAAAGCTCTTAACTACTGTACTCTAAAGTACACTAACACCCATAAACTACCTATGTACCCCTAAACCGAGGTCCCCCCACATCGCCACCACTCGATTACATTTTTTTAACCCCTAATCTGCCGACCGCCAACTACGTTATCCTTATGTACCCCTAATCTGCTGCCCCTAACACCGCCGACCCCTATATTATATTTAGTAACCCCTAACCTGCCCCCCACAACGTCGCCGCCACCTACCTACACTTATTAACCCCTAATCTGCCGACCGCAAAGCGCCACCACCTACGTTATCCTTATGTACCCCTAATCTGCTGCCCCTAACACCGCCGACCCCTATATTATATTTATTAACCCCTAATCTGCCCCCACAACGTCACCTCCACCTGCCTACACTTATTAACCCCTAATCTGCCGAGCTGACCTGAGCGCTACTATAATAAAGTTATTAACCCCTAATCCGCCTCACTAACCCTATAATAAATAGTATTAACCCCTAATCTGCCCTCCCTAACTTCAATTATTAACCCCTAATCTGCCGACCGGAGCTCACCGCTATTCTAATAAATGTATTAACCCCTAAAGCTAAGTCTAACCCTAACACTGACACCCCCCTAAGTTAAATATAATTTTAATCTAACAAAATTAATTAACTCTTATTAAATAAATTATTACTATTTAAAGCTAAATACTTACCTGTAAAATAAATCCTAATATAGCTACAATATAAATTATAATTACATTGTAGCTATTTTAGGATTAATATTTATTTTACAGGCAACTTTGTAATTATTTTAACCAGGTACAATAGCTATTAAATAGTTAAGAACTATTTAATAGTTACCTAGTTAAAATAATTACAAAATTACCTGTAAAATAAATCCTAACCTAAGTTACAATTAAACCTAACACTACACTATCATTAAATTAATTAAATAAAATACCTACAATTACCTACAATTAAACCTAACACTACACTATCAATACATTAATTAAATACAATATCTACAAATAACTACAATGAAATAAACTAACTAAAGTACAAAAAATAAAAAAGAACTAAGTTACAAAAAATAAAAAAATATCTACAAACATGGGGGGCGGAGCCAACTACCTAAAGGATCAGTCGCACATTGCAGGAGCTCCGGCTTCCCAAATGTACAAGCTCTCACACTGTATGTATGCCCATTGTGCTTGGGAGCAGTGTGTGTGCGTGACTTCTTGCCGCCAGCGGCCGAGGCGGCAAGATGTTATATTTTCCAAGCAGATAGTCTAACAGTATAGCTCTGGATATAACTTTTCAATATAATACCACCTATAGTCTGATCCCAGTTACCTCAGGTAGTTCCACCTTCTAGCGCAGGCTGGACCTGCATTTATATCTAGTTGCACAATGCTTCACCTCCATAATCATTACGAGTACTACAAGGCTCTTCCTATTGGTGCCATAGTGACTTCCTAGGTTTTAGTATGTGGATTACAGCTTCCATTTATGCCCAACTAGTCCTCCCCACAGACATGAAGTCCTGCTTTATTACACAATACTATACTCTTCGCTAAGATACAACGCTCTACCACATTGGTTCATTCAATTTAGTGGCCCCATCATGACTATTGTATGTATGCCTGTTAATAAGTACATCTTTGCCAATATAAATCTACTTCTCACATTTAAATTCCCACCTCCCCCCCCACCATCACCATCATCTCCCTATGATATACCTCCCTATATGGGAGATTTCACCACACGGTTTATCTTGCACATACCGCACCTTAGATATGGTACCATATTTACACATCATACCACATTATTTAATCGAAATGGTTGATGTTGCTTGAACCACAACTTGTTAATCTACTCTATCTGTAAGACCATATAAAGTACCTACTGTATGTGTATTAATGAAAATGAGGTTCCAATCTTGAGTCCAGTATTCTTTTCTATGTGAATCTTGCTTTTCTACATGGAAACCGTTTTATTGTGATTTTCTATATTTGAGTTATTTCTTTTTGTTTATCATCATGCATAAGTTTTATTGCTTTAACCACAACCTCAATAAAAAAATGTAAATTAAAAAAAAAAAAAAAATATCTACAAACATAAGAAAAATATTACAACAATTTTAAACTAATTACACCTACTCTAAGCCCCCTAATAAAACAACAAAGCCCCCCAAAATAAAAAAATGCCCTACCCTATTCTAAATTACTAAAGTTAAAAGCTCTTTTACCTTACCAGCCCTGAACAGGGCCCTTTGCGGGGCATGCCCCAAGAAGTTCAGCTCTTTTGCCTGTAAAAAAAACATACAATACCCCCCCCAACATTACAACCCACCACCCACATACCCCTAATCTAACCCAAACCCCCCTTAAATAAACCTAACACTAAGCCCCTGAAGATCTTCCTACCTTGTCTTCACCATACCAGGTTCACCGATCGGTCCAAAAGAGCTCCTCCGATGTCCTGATCCAAGCCCAAGCGGGGGGCTGAAGATGTCCATGATCCGGTAGAAGTCTTCATCCAAGCGGGGCAGAAGAGGTCTTCCATCCGATTGAAGTCTTCATCCAAGCGGGGCAGAAGAGGTCTTCCATCCGATTGAAGTCTTCATCCAGGCGGCATCTTCTATCGACATCCATCTGGAGCGGAGCGGCAGCATCCTGAAGACCTCCGACGCGGAACATCCATTCTGGCCGACGACTGAACGACGAATGATGGTTCCTTTAAATGACGTCATCCAAGATGGCGTCCCTCAAATTCCGATTGGCTGATAGGATTCTATCAGCCAATCGGAATTAAGGTAGGAATATTCTGATTGGCTGATGGAATCAGCCAATCAGATTTAGCTCGCATTCTATTGGCTGATCGGAACAGCCAATAGAATGCGAGCTCAATCTGATTGGCTGATTGGATCAGCCAATCGGATTGAACTTGATTCTGATTGGCTGATTCCATCAGCCAATCAGAATATTCCTACCTTAATTCCGATTGGCTGATAGAATCCTATCAGCCAATCGGAATTCGAGGGACGCCATCTTGGATGATGTCATTTAAAAGAACCGTCATTCGTCGTTCAGTCGTCGGCCAGGATGGATGTTCCGCGTCGGAGGTCTTCAGGATGCTGCCGCTCCGTTCCAGATGGATGTCGATAGAAGATGCCGCCTGGATGAAGACTTCAATCGGATGGAAGACCTCTTCTGCCCAGCTTGGATGAAGACTTCTACCGGATCATGGACATCTTCAGCCCCCCGCTTGGGCTTGGATCAGGACATCGTTGGAGCTCTTCAGGACCGATCGGTGAACCTGGTATGGTGAAGACAAGGTAGGAAGATCTTCAGGGGCTTAGTGTTAAGTTTATTTAAGGGGGGTTTGGGTTAGATTAGGGGTATGTGGGTGGTGGGTTGTAATGTTGGGGTATTGTATGTTTTATTTACAGGCAAAAGAGCTGAACTTCTTGGGGCATGCCCCGCAAAGGGCCCTGTTCAGGGCTGGTAAGGTAAAAGAGCTTTTAACTTTAGTAATTTAGAATAGGGTAGGGCATTTTTTATTTTGGGGGGCTTTGTTGTTTTATTAGGGGGCTTAGAGTAGGTGTAATTAGTTTAAAATTGTTGTAATATTTTTCTTATGTTTGTAGATATTTTTTAATTTTTTGTAACTTAGTTCTTTTTTATTTTTTGTACTTTAGTTAGTTTATTTCATTGTAGTTATTTGTAGGTATTGTATTTAATTAATGTATTGATAGTGTAGTGTTATGTTTAATTGTAGGTAATTGTAGGAATTTTATTTAATTAATTTAATGATAGTATAGTGTTAGGTTTAATTGTAACTTAGGTTAGGATTTATTTTACAGGTAATTTTGTAATTATTTTAACTAGGTAACTATTAAATAGTTCTTAACTATTTAATAGCTATTGTACCTGGTTAAAATAATTACAAAGTTGCCTGTAAAATAAATATTAATCCTAAAATAGCTACAATGTAATTATAATTTATATTGTAGCTATATTAGGATTTATTTTACAGGTAAGTGTTTAGCTTTAAATAGGAATAATTTATTTAATAAGAGTTAATTCATTTCGTTAGATTAAAATTATATTTAATTTAGGGGGGTGTTAGTGTTAGGGTTAGACTTAGCTTTAGGGGTTAATACATTTATTAGAATAGCGGTGAGCTCCAGTCGGCAGATTAGGGGTTAATGTTTGAAGTTAGGTGTCGGTGATGTTAGGGAGGGCAGATTAGGGGTTAATACTATTTATTATAGGGTTAGTGAGGCGGATTAGGGGTTAATAACTTTATTATAGTAGCGGTGCAGTCCACTCGGCAGATTAGGGGTTAATAAGTGTAGGCAGGTGGAGGCGACGTTGTGGGGGGCAGATTAGGGGTTATTAAATATAATATAGGGGTCGGCGGTGTTAGGCGCAGCAGATTAGGGGTACATAAGGATAATGTAAGTAGCGGCGGTTTACGGAGCGGCAGATTAGGGGTTAATAATAATATGCAGGGGTCAGCGATATCGGGGGCGGCAGAATAGGGGTTAATAAGTGTAAGGTTAGGGGTGTTTAGACTCGGGGTACATGTTAGAGTGTTAGGTGCAGACGTAGGAAGTGTTTACGCATAGAAAACAATGGGGCTGCGTTAGGAGCTGAACGCGGCTTTTTTGCAGGTGTTAGGTTTTTTTTCAGCTCAAACAGCCCCATTGTTTCCTATGGGGGAATCGTGCACGAGCACGTTTTTGAGGCTGGCCACTTGCGTAAGCAACTCTGGTATCGAGAGTTGAAGCTGCGTTAAAAATGCTCTACGCTCCTTTTTTGGAGCCTAACGCAGCCTTTATGTGGACTCTCAATACCAGAGTTATTTTTATGGTGCGGCCAGAAAAAAGCCGGCGTTAGCTACGCAGGTCCTTACCGACAAAACTCTAAATCTAGGCCTTAGGGTTTATTTTATAGGTAAGTATTTAGATTTAAATAGGAATATTTTAATTAATAATATTAATATTAATTAGATTTATTTTAATAAGAATTTAGTTAGAGATGTTA
Source organism: Bombina bombina (assembly GCF_027579735.1). Classification (NCBI taxonomy): domain Eukaryota; kingdom Metazoa; phylum Chordata; class Amphibia; order Anura; family Bombinatoridae; genus Bombina; species Bombina bombina. The sequence goes on from NC_069500.1 coordinate 956,046,504, forward strand.
GAGTTAGATAGGGTTATTATACTTAATATATATATATAATATAATAACGATATTAACTATATTAACCCTAATATAATTAGGGTTAATATAGTTAATATATATAATATAATAACTATATTAACTATATTAACCCTAATATAATTAGGGTTAATATAGTTAATATAGCTGGCGGCGGTGTAGGGGGATTAGATTAGGGGTTAATGTGTTTAATATAGGTGGCAGCGGTGTATTGGGATTAAATTAGGGGTTAATATTTTTTAAAAAGATGGCAGCGGGGTAGGAGCTCACTTTAGGGAGTAGGTAAGGTAGATGGTGGCGGTGTAAGGGGCTCACCTTAGGGGGTAGGGAAGGTAGATGGCGGCGGGGTAGGGGTTCACTTTAGGGGGTAGGTAAGGTAGATGGCGGCGGTGTAAGGAGCTCACTTTAGGGGGTAGGTAAGGTAGATGGCAGCGGTGTAAGGGGCTCACATTAGGGGGTTATAGATTTAATATAGCTGGTGGCGGGGTCCGGGAGCGGTGGTTTAGGGGTTAATAACTTTATTAGGTGGCGGCGGGGTCCGGGAGCGGCGGTTTAGGGGTTAATACATTTTTTTATTGTTAGGATAGTGAGGGGAGATAGCGGATAGAGGGTTAGACGTGTCGGGCTATGTTAGGGAGGCGTGTTAGACAGCACGTGATATTTTATACTTTAGTCAGGTTTTGTAGGCGCCGGCAGTTTCTAAAGAGCCGTAAGTCACTGGCGACTCCAGAAATTTATACTTACGCAGATTTCTGGACATCGCTAGTTTGTCAGACTTACGGCACTTTAGCCTCTGACGGCGCTGTATATGGGATAGCTCGAGTTGCAAGCTGAAACTACGGGCGGCGGGGGTTCCCTCGCTTGCTCCGCAAACTACGATCTATATCGGATCGCGCCCTTAATATTTCTGTAATCAGTCCCTGATTCCTGGAGGAACATGACCTGGGTTTAATAGTTAAAGCAATTCTTTGTTAGAGGTACAATTAAATTAACCTGCCCTTTGAGAGGGCACCATAATTCTCACTATTTGTCACACTTAAACGATCCTGAACCTACCTCTGTGTGTTTTCATAGAAACAAGATAAGTTTCAACTAAGGTAATTGAGAGAAAAGGTCAATCTAGTAACAAAAGTAATTTTTAAATAACTTTTTAAAATTGAATACTTTATCTGAATCATGTAACTTTAAATACTTCACCAGTTATTTCCAAATAGAGCTACCTCCCCAAACTCATTATCATTTTAGAAACTCTTGTCCCAACAGTCAGACGAATAAGAAACAATGTACTATGGTGAAAAACACCTTTTTTAGGATCTCACCATACTCAAATGAAAATTCAGTGGTAAATAATAAAAATAATTTAATCTGAAACCTTAATAGGCAAATCAATTAAAGAATAGTCTAGTTAATCACCAGATGAATGTAAACCAATTTTAAGAAATGTCTAACAATGAAAAGTGATATTCCTGGTTGAAATGAGCTTATCCCTTTCCCTAACTCAAGTAGCAGCTCCATAGGGTGCTATTATTATAGCACCCACTAACTAGAAACATGCCAGCTGTCATGAATTGCCAAGATAGTGCATTTATTCTTACATGTCCAGTGCTCTGTACAGAGCAAAAAAGAGGTAAAGGTCAGATTATTTGAGAACAAGAAGAGGGGGTCCAATGGCACTACTAGGAAATGGGTGAGAACTACTGCCCTATCAAAGAATACTCAGGTATTATAACCGGAGCTTCGGGGTTGGTGCTGTGTATTATAGAGGATAAATTAACTGAACTTGAGGGGGGTAAACTCCCCTCAGAAAGAATACACAAATAGCACTCCTGAGTTCTATCTCATAGATGTTACCTGAAGATGTGATTGGTTGCAAAAAACTACTGTCCACAGTGGTGGATGTTACTTGCAAATGGGTCAAGATAGAAGCGAAAAAGTTGCAAAAATGCACATTAAAATTTTATTGCTACTACGTTAAAATGTACATAAACATATACAAAACACACAATTAAAACTACGAATAGGGGGGGTATGGATCAGCGTGTTAGTTATATAAATAGTGGTAGTAATAGTACATAGTACAGGTAATATAGCAAGCTGAATACCCAAATCTCACCAGAGATATTGATAACAAATACCATAATATCACAAAGCCAAAAAATGTGAAATAAATGTGATAAAGTAGTGAACAAAAAGTGATTTATAAAGTGTACTTTACTGAAAACTAAATACTTATAAAAGTTCATATAAGGATATGTGTGTTCTTCCAAAATCTTCACGCTTCTATTTTCTTTTGATCCTCATATGAAAAGAAAGAAAAAAATGCCACATAGCGTAACTCTGTAACCTTTTCAAATGCAGAATGTGTGTGTACAATTGCTTACTCACATGAGATGGAGCTATAGCCAAGCTCAGGTTTATGCGCACACCCAATGTTATACTGTTAGGTAAACAGTTGCTTGAACAGGATTTTTAAATAAAAAGGATTTATTTAAAATATAAGTATAAAAAGCGCCACAAGAGCTGCAGAGACCACCACATACAATAGGATCGGCAATACAGTCAAGTAATTGCTCACATTGAGCTTATACACAATACTAGAGACTGTGGTAAGGAGTGCAGAAACTTAACCACACAACCTCCCCCTTAAGAGTCCAGCATATGTTGCTCTCCTTACTGGTGTGCAGATTCTTGGAAGGACGCCAAAGAACAAGAGACAATGTATCCGACGTACGTTTCGCAAAAGAGCTTTTTCAAGGAATGGTGTGCGCATGTCTGAAAATCCTATTTGAATACTTCTAGTTCGTTAAACAGGATATCCGGTATTTAGTCCTCCATTTTGGAAGTGGGCATAATCATGATTATTTTTCTTTAGATTGAGGATATTTCAACAAGAAAACTCTAGACAATATATATATATATAGGTTAAGGACAATATTAGTTTACGTAAATCTTCATAAAAACGCCCTACATCTATTTCGTTAAAACAATATTTGCTAACACGTCTATTGCCTAACATATCGGTTAATGCCATTTGTGGATTATTGTGTGACACGTCAACTCAAGTCACACTTGTCCCCCACCGATATTACAGCATTCACTATCCATAACAGGAATATACATGTTTATATTGATCAAAACAAGGTCTTATCGTTTGAGAAGTAACATCATAATATATATAAATAGACGTTCTTCTACACACAATATTATTTGATAACATTCTCAAGCTTAAATGAACATTATACATTATGATATGAGACACAAGTTATGTCATGATAACGATGTTTATTTGCGATTATTCTAGATCTACCTATAAGTAGATAAATAAAGGTGTCCTAAGTTAGTGAGTGGATTTTAAGAGGAAGGAAGCTGAGTTGTATCCTTATAAGAAATGATGTAACTCAAAGTCCTTGTTGAGGCCGTTCGGTATGAAACTGTCCATAATGTGGATCCATTTCATCTCAAGACGACCCAATTGATTCTGTACATCACCTCCTCTCCAACTACATTCTATCTTCCTGATACCAAGAAAATCAAGGTCTTCTATTCTCCTATTATGTTTTCTATCAAAATGTGCTGATAGTGAGTGTTTTTGAAAGCCTTTTTCTATATTATAAATATGTTCATTTAGTCTGGTTTTGAGAAGTCTGGAAGTGCGGCCAATGTAAATTAAATTACACGAACATCGTAATAAGTATATTACGTTCTTGCTATTACATGTGATGAACTGATTGATATCATAAGTTCTATTGCCATCAGCAGAGTAAAATGTGTTACTAACTCTTGATCCTTTTTTCATTTTCTTGCAGGCATTACAAAACTGACATCTCCTAAAGCCTGCTTGGGGAGAGGATAACCAGTTGCTATTTTGACTTATTTTTTCTACTTGTGTTATATTGTGGGGGGTAGTTATCAAGCCGTCAACCTCAAATACGCTGCGTATTCCGCAGCGTATTTGTGGCGAGGCTGATACGCCTTAGTTATCAAAGGCTCGAGACCGGCAAAAGTAGAATTTTGTGACGTAAGCTTCGATCCGCCGGACTCAGTCCGACACAGATCGATTCTTACGTCACTCCAGATGTTCCGCACACAAGTGCGGCACATTCTCACTACTTTTGCTAGCTATCAAAAAACTAGCAGGTACGCTCGGCACTTTTACGGCCCAGCGTACCTGGTTTTCAAAGCGCCAGCCTGGAGGCGGCGGATCCCATAGGAATCAATGGGAGTCTGACCATAGCGAAAGTACAAGTTCGCTGCTGACAGACATCCCATTGATTCCTATGGGAGCTGTCTACACCTAACACCCTAACATGTACCCCGAGTCTAAACACCCCTAATCTGACCCCCCCTACACCGCCGCAACTACATAAAGTTATTACCCCCTAAACCGCCGCTCCCGGAGCCCACCGCAAGCTACTCTATACATATTAACCCCTAAACCGCCGCTCCCGGAGCCCACCGCAACTATAATAAATGTATTAACCCCTAAACCGCCGCTCCCTGAACCCGCCGCAACCTATATTAAATGTATTAACCCCTATCCTGCCCCCCACTACGCCGCCGCCACTGTAATAAAATTATTAACCCCTAAACCTAACCCTAACCCTAACGCCCCCTAACTTAAATATTAATTAAATAAATCTAAATAATTTAACTCTTATTAACTAAATGAATCCTATTTAAAACTAAATACTTACCTTTAAAATAAACCCTAAGATAGCTACAATGTAATTAATAATTATATTATAGCTATCTTAGGATTTATATTTATTTTACAGGTAACTTTGTATTTATTTTAGCTAGTTAGAATAGTTATTAAATAGTTATTAACTATTTAATAACTACCTAGCTAAAAGAAATACAAAATTACCTGTAAAATAAATCCTAACTTAAGTTACAATTAAACCTAATACTACACTATCATTAAATTAACTAAATAAACTACCTACAAAGAACTACAATGAAATACAATTACATAAACTAACTAAAGTACAAAAAATAAAAAAAGCTAAGTTACAAAAAATAAAAAATTAAGTTACAAAAATGTTAAAAATATTACAACAATTTTAAGCTACTTACACCTAATCTAAGCCCCCTAATAAAATAACAAACCCCCCCAAAATAAAAAAAATCCCTACCCTATTCTAAATTACATAAATTTCAAAGCTCTTTTACCTTACCAGCCCTTAAAAGGGCCATTTGTGGGGGCATGCCCCAAAAAGTTCAGCTCTTTTGCCTGTAAAAGAAAAATACAACCCCCCCCCAACATTAAAACCCACCACCCACATACCCCTAATCTAACCCAAACCCCCCTTACAAAAACCTAACACTAATCCCCTGAAGATCATCCTACCTTGAGTCGTCTTCACTCAACCGAGCCACCGATGGAACTGAAGAGGACATCCGGAGCGGAAGAAGTTAATCCTCCAAGCGGCGCTGAAGAAATCTTCCATCCGATGAAGTCATCATCCAGGCGGCGCTGAAGAAGTCTTCGATCCGGCCGATGTCATCTTCAAAGAGGCGCTGAAGAGGTCTTCTATCCGGGCGAAGTCATCTTCCAAGCCGGGTCTTGAATCTTCCTTCCGCCGACGCGGAACCACCTTCTTCACCGACGGACTACGACGAATGACGGCTCCTTTAAGGGACGTCATCCAAGATGGCGTCCCCTCAATTCCGATTGGCTGATAGGATTCTATCAGCCAATCGGAATTAAGGTAGGAAAATCTGATTGGCTGATGGAATCAGCCAATCAGATTGAGCTCGCATTCTATTGGCTGTTCCGATCAGCCAATAGAATGCGAGCTCAATCTGATTGGCTGATTGGATCAGCCAATCGGATTGAACTTGAATCTGATTGGCTGATTCCATCAGCCAATCAGATTTTCCTACCTTAATTCCGATTGGCTGATAGAATCCTATCAGCCAATCGGAATTGAGGGGACGCCATCTTGGATGACGTCCCTTAAAGGAGCCGTCATTCGTCGTAGTCCGTCGGTGAAGAAGGTGGTTCCGCGTCGGCGGAAGGAAGATTCAAGACCCGGCTTGGAAGATGACTTCGCCCGGATAGAAGACCTCTTCAGCGCCTCTTTGAAGATGACATCGGCCGGATCGAAGACTTCTTCAGCGCCGCCTGGATGATGACTTCATCGGATGGAAGATTTCTTCAGCGGCGCTTGGAGGATTAACTTCTTCCGCTCCGGATGTCCTCTTCAGTTCCATCGGTGGCTCGGTTGAGTGAAGACGACTCAAGGTAGGATGATCTTCAGGGGATTAGTGTTAGGTTTTTGTAAGGGGGGTTTGGGTTAGATTAGGGGTATGTGGGTGGTGGGTTTTAATGTTGGGGGGGGGGTTGTATTTTTCTTTTACAGGCAAAAGAGCTGAACTTTTTGGGGCATGCCCCCACAAATGGCCCTTTTAAGGGCTGGTAAGGTAAAAGAGCTTTGAAATTTATGTAATTTAGAATAGGGTAGGGATTTTTTTTATTTTGGGGGGGTTTGTTATTTTATTAGGGGGCTTAGATTAGGTGTAAGTAGCTTAAAATTGTTGTAATATTTTTAACATGTTTGTAACTTAATTTTTTATTTTTTGTAACTTAGCTTTTTTTATTTTTTGTACTTTAGTTAGTTTATGTAATTGTATTTCATTGTAGTTCTTTGTAGGTAGTTTATTTAATTAATTTAATGATAGTGTAGTGTTAGGTTTAATTGTAACTTAGGTTAGGATTTATTTTACAGGTAATTTTGTATTTCTTTTAGCTAGGTAGTTATTAAATAGTTAATAACTATTTAATAACTATTCTAACTAGCTAAAATAAATACAAAGTTACCTGTAAAATAAATATAAATCCTAAGATAGCTATAATATAATTATTAATTACATTGTAGCTATCTTAGGGTTTATTTTACAGGTAAGTATTTATTTTTAAATAGGAATAATTTATTAAAGTATAGTGTAGTGTTAGGTGTAATTGTAACTTAGGTTAGGATTTATTTCACAGGTACATTTCTCTTTATTTTAGCTAGGTAAGCTATTAAATAGTTAATAACTATTTAATAGTTATTGTACATGGTTAAAATAAATTGAAAGGTACCTGTAAAATAAAAATAAATCCTAAGATAGCTATAATATAATTATTATTTATATTGTAGCTATATTAGGGTTTATTTTAAAGGTAAGTATTTAGTTTTAAATAGGATTCATTTAGTTAATAAGAGTTAATTTATTTAGATTTATTTAATTAATATTTAAGTTAGGGGGGCGTTATGGTTAGGGTTAGACTTAGGTTTAGGGGTTAATCATTTTATTACAGTGGCGGCGGCGTAGTGGGGGGCAGGATAGGGGTTAATAAATTTATTATAGGCTGCGGCGGGTTCATGGAGCGGCGGTTTAGGGGTTAAACTATTTATTTAGTTGCGGAGAGGTGCGGGATCAGCAGGATAGGGGTTAATAATTTTATAATAGAGGGCGACGGTATAGGGGGGGCAGGATAGGGGTTACTAGGTATAATGTAGGTGGCAGCGGTGTCCGGGAGCGGCGGTTTAGGGGTTAATACATTTATAAGAGTTGCGGCGGGGTCTAGGAGCGGCGGTTTAGGGGTTAGTAACTTTATTTAGTTGCGGGGGGCTCCGGGGGCGCCGGTATAGGGGGTAGAACAGTGCAGTTTAGTGTGAGTGCTTAGTGACAGGCTAGCAATAAAGCTGGGAAAAAGCCGAAGGGCAGCGAGATCGGATGAGTGATAACTATCACAGTCCGCTGCTCATCGCCCCGCGGCTTTTTGACAGCTTTATTTGATAACTTAGGCGAACGTATTCAAGGTCCGCGGCGGCGAAGGTAGGCGAGCTTAGGCGGACGTATTGGGCCGGCGAAGCCAGAAAAGTAGACGGCTTGATAACTAGCCCCCTGTGTGAGAGTTGTAATTTTAAATTAGGTACCTTTTTAAAAATTATATTTGGTCTGTCCTCTATGACATCCATCAAACTTGGGTCTCTGAATAGAATACCCCAATGTTTCTGTATAATATCTCTGACTTCATTACTTTGGGTGCTGTGTTGTAGAATAAGTCTACTCACTGTTTTGGTGTTATCCATTATCGGTATCCTTTTATTTTTTTGTTTGTACTGTAATAACTCACTCCTATCTAATTTCGCAACTTCCTCTATTTTTTCCTCTAAGAAGGCATTAGGATAGTTTTTTTCTTTAAATCTATCTTTTAGTATTTTAGCTTGGGTTTGGAAAACAGTCTCGTCCCTACAATTGCGTCTTAGACGCACAAATTGCCCCTTTGGTATGTTTTTTAACCAATGTTTCTGGTGACAACTATTAAGACTAATATAGTTGTTCACATCAATATTCTTGAAAAAGTTTTTGGTTTTTAGTATGTTGTCTTCTATATAGATTTCTAAATCAAGAAATTCTACCCTAGTATTACTATGGGTCCATGTTAGTGCTATGTTAAACTCATTATTTGCCAAATATTTTTTAAATTCGTCCAATTGACATTCAGTTCCTGACCAAATCAGGAACAGGTCGTCTATGTAACGACGATAGGACACCAGATATTGCGCCCAGGGGGAATTGTAGATGTAAAGATTTTCCCAATTTGCCATATATAAATTGGCATAACTGGGCGCAAATCTGGTGCCCATCGCCGTTCCACTTATCTGAAGATAATAGTCTTTGTTAAACCAAAAATAATTGGTCTCAAGAATAATCCTAATCCCATCCAGGATAAAGTGTAATTGTCTAGGGTCAAGGGTGGTATCTTCTTTTAGAATATTTTGCACTGAAGTGATGCCTAACTCCTTATCTATTATGGTGTAAAGAGATGTTACATCTCCAGTTACTAAAAGCCAGTCTGTATTCCATTTGATGTTTTCCAAATCATTCAATATGCTAATCGTGTCTTTTAAGTATGATTTTGTATTTTTGACATATGTTTGCAAAAATGTATCTATATAGGCTGACAAATTGCTAGTATGTGAATTGACCCCAGACACGATCGGTCTCCCCGGAGGGTTTTTTAGATCTTTATGGATCTTGGGAAGTACATAGAAATTAGCAGTTTTGGGGAACTTATTGTATATATATTGATATTCTTTCTTGTTTAGGATACTTTCTTTTAACCCTTCATTTAGATATTTTTCAATTCTTTTCTTGAAGGTAAATATAGGATTCGAATCTAATTTTTTGTATGAACGACACAAGTACATACAAAAAATTAGATTCGAATCCTATATTTACCTTCAAGAAAAGAATTGAAAAATATCTAAATGAAGGGTTAAAAGAAAGTATCCTAAACAAGAAAGAATATCAATATATATACAATAAGTTCCCCAAAACTTCTAATTTCTATGTACTTCCCAAGATCCATAAAGATCTAAAAAACCCTCCGGGGAGACCGATCGTGTCTGGGGTCAATTCACATACTAGCAATTTGTCAGCCTATATAGATACATTTTTGCAAACATATGTCAAAAATACAAAATCATACTTAAAAGACACGATTAGCATATTGAATGATTTGGAAAACATCAAATGGAATACAGACTGGCTTTTAGTAACTGGAGATGTAACATCTCTTTACACCATAATAGATAAGGAGTTAGGCATCACTTCAGTGCAAAATATTCTAAAAGAAGATACCACCCTTGACCCTAGACAATTACACTTTATCCTGGATGGGATTAGGATTATTCTCGAGACCAATTATTTTTGGTTTAACAAAGACTATTATCTTCAGATAAGTGGAACGGCGATGGGCACCAGATTTGCGCCCAGTTATGCCAATTTATATATGGCAAATTGGGAAAATCTTTACATCTACAATTCCCCCTGGGCGCAATATCTGGTGTCCTATGGTCGTTACATAGACGACCTGTTCCTGATTTGGTCAGGAACTGAATGTCAATTGGACGAATTTAAAAAATATTTGGCAAATAATGAGTTTAACATAGCACTAACATGGACCCATAGTAATACTAGGGTAGAATTTCTTGATTTAGAAATCTATATAGAAAACAACATACTAAAAACCAAAAACTTTTTCAAGAATATTGATGTGAACAACTATATTAGTCTTAATAGTTGTCACCAGAAACATTGGTTAAAAAACATACCAAAGGGGCAATTTGTGCGTTTAAGACGCAATTGTAGGGACGAGACTGTTTTCCAAACCCAAGCTAAAATACTAAAAGATAGATTTAAAGAAAAAAACTATCCTAATGCCTTCTTAGAGGAAAAAATAGAGGAAGTTGCGAAATTAGATAGGAGTGAGTTATTACAGTACAAACAAAAAAATAAAAGGATACCGATAATGGATAACACCAAAACAGTGAGTAGACTTATTCTACAACACAGCACCCAAAGTAATGAAGTCAGAGATATTATACAGAAACATTGGGGTATTCTATTCAGAGACCCAAGTTTGATGGATGTCATAGAGGACAGACCAAATATAATTTTTAAAAAGGTACCTAATTTAAAATTACAACTCTCACACAATATAACACAAGTAGAAAAAATAAGTCAAAATAGCAACTGGTTATCCTCTCCCCAAGCAGGCTTTAGGAGATGTCAGTTTTGTAATGCCTGCAAGAAAATGAAAAAAGGATCAAGAGTTAGTAACACATTTTACTCTGCTGATGGCAATAGAACTTATGATATCAATCAGTTCATCACATGTAATAGCAAGAACGTAATATACTTATTACGATGTTCGTGTAATTTAATTTACATTGGCCGCACTTCCAGACTTCTCAAAACCAGACTAAATGAACATATTTATAATATAGAAAAAGGCTTTCAAAAACACTCACTATCAGCACATTTTGATAGAAAACATAATAGGAGAATAGAAGACCTTGATTTTCTTGGTATCAGGAAGATAGAATGTAGTTGGAGAGGAGGTGATGTACAGAATCAATTGGGTCGTCTTGAGATGAAATGGATCCACATTATGGACAGTTTCATACCGAACGGCCTCAACAAGGACTTTGAGTTACATCATTTCTTATAAGGATACAACTCGGCTTCCTTCCTCTTAAAATCCACTCACTAACTTAGGACACCTTTATTTATCTACTTATAGGTAGATCTAGAATAATCGCAAATAAACATCGTTATCATGACATAACTTGTGTCTCATATCATAATGTATAATGTTCATTTAAGCTTGAGAATGTTATCAAATAATATTGTGTGTAGAAGAACGTCTATTTATATATATTATGATGTTACTTCTCAAACGATAAGACCTTGTTTTGATCAATATAAACATGTATATTCCTGTTATGGATAGTGAATGCTATAATATCGGTGGGGGACAAGTGTGACTTGAGTTGACGTGTCACACAATAATCCACAAATGGCATTAACCGATATGTTAGGCAATAGACGTGTTAGCAAATATTGTTTTAACGAAATAGATGTAGGGCGTTTTTATGAAGATTTACGTAAACTAATATTGTCCTTAACCTATATATATATATATTGTCTAGAGTTTTCTTGTTAAAATATCCTCAATCTAAAGAAAAATAATCATGATTATGCCCACTTCCAAAATGGAGGACTAAATACCGGATATCCTGTTTAACGAACTAGAAGTATTCAAATAGGATTTTCAGACATGCGCACACCATTCCTTGAAAAAGCTCTTTTGCGAAACGTACGTCGGATACATTGTCTCTTGTTCTTTGGTGTCCTTCCAAGAATCTGCACACCAGTAAGGAGAGCAACATATGCTGGACTCTTAAGGGGGAGGTTGTGTGGTTAAGTTTCTGCACTCCTTACCACAGTCTCTAGTATTGTGTATAAGCTCAATGTGAGCAATTACTTGATTGTATTGCCGATCCTATTGTATGTGGTGGTCTCTGCAGCTCTTGTGGCGCTTTTTATACTTATATTTTAAATAAATCCTTTTTATTCAAAAATCCTGTTCAAGCAACTGTTTACCCAACAGTATAACATTGGGTGTGCGCATAAACCTGAGCTTGGCTATAGCTCCATCTCATGTGAGTAAGCAATTGTACACACACATTCTGCATTTGAAAAGGTTACAGAGTTACGCTATGTGGCATTTTTTTCTTTCTTTTCATATGAGGATCAAAAGAAAATAGAAGCGTGAAGATTTTGGAAGAACACACATATCCTTATATGAACTTTTATAAGTATTTAGTTTTCAGTAAAGTACACTTTATAAATCACTTTTTGTTCACTACTTTATCACCAGAGATATTAATTAAGGTTGCTGCTATATGTGCAACTATACAGCTATTACTCCTAGGTACTTATCAGTATAATTCAACAGCTCAAAGTGAAACTGGGATATTAGTGAGCATAAACTTAAAGATTGGGTATTACTCGATATATATGTGTTGTGAGGATCTATATAAATGGAATAGGTAACTTACTGCAGTTGGTCACCACATTAATTAGATTCGGCGGGTATATTGTCTAGCCCTACCGACTAATATTAGAGTTACATCAAATGTCAGTTAGATACGAGTGGTTTTTTAAAATTCTTTATTATTAGTAATTCACATTCATGTGCTGACATTTGGTGTTTTATAATTGATTGTATATACCAAATATCAAGTGGATACGAGTGGTCTGTTCAGACCCTTGGTATTAACAATTCACATTTATATACTGCCACTCAGTAACTATAGTTAGTTATATAGCTACCATTGTTACCACCTTATAAAATGAGATTGGTTGCCCATAGCCACTATATGTATGTATGTGTACTTTATCCCACTAAACCAATAGTAGCCACTTAGGTTCAATATTGGAGGTTATTGATTCAAATATCTGCAAATATCACCTCTGCAATTTGTATGCTCAATCTATTCATAGTATTTGCAGTCAGTATGCTGCATAATTTGAGATAGTTACAAATTGTAATTGAGGCCGGTTCTATATGTACATTTTACAACCAGCCTTCTGCGCAATTTGAAAGCCTCCATATAATTGAAGTAGCTTTTGGTTATTTTATTTAGGATGTCGACTGCAGACACTAGTTTACTTGAGATAAGATAATCTTTACTGGTATCTAACTTTTAAATCTTTGTAACTTCAACAAGGGTGTTACCTGTGATTTAGTACGTTAATTACAAGACAAGTATATATATATATTTACAGTGTCTATATACAACCGTTACTAACGATGGCAACAATTTAGTTACAAAGTAAATCAGAGACACACAGCGGCAACTAACATATGTGAAGCACAAACATAATAAAGGATCTATCCCAACCACTTTGTACTAAGCTAGCACTTAAATCCATAGTATGATATTACAAATGGTAAACTAGCAATTCTATCATCCTAAATAAAATAACCAAAAGCTACTTCAATTATATGGAGGCTTTCAAATTGCGCAGAAGGCTGGTTGTAAAATGTACATATAGAACCGGCCTCAATTACAATTTGTAACTATCTCAAATTATGCAGCATACTGACTGCAAATACTATGAATAGATTGAGCATACAAATTGCAGAGGTGATATTTGCAGATATTTGAATCAATAACCTCCAATATTGAACCTAAGTGGCTACTATTGGTTTAGTGGGATAAAGTACACATACATACATATAGTGGCTATGGGCAACCAATCTCATTTTATAAGGTGGTAACAATGGTAGCTATATAACTAACTATAGTTACTGAGTGGCAGTATATAAATGTGAATTGTTAATACCAAGGGTCTGAACAGACCACTCGTATCCACTTGATATTTGGTATATACAATCAATTATAAAACGCCAAATGTCAGCACATGAATGTGAATTACTAATAATAAAGAATTTAAAAAAAACACTCGTATCTAACTGACATTTGATGTAACTCTAATATTAGTCTGTAGGGCTAGACAATATACCCGCCGAATCTAATTAATGTGGTGACCAACTGCAGTAAGTTACCTATTCCATTTATATAGATCCTCACAACACATATATATCTAGTAATACCCAATATTTAAGTTTATGCTCACTAATATCCCAGTTTCACTTTGAGCTGTTGAATTATACTGATAAGTACCTAGGAGTAATAGCTGTATAGTTGCACATATAGCAGAAACCTTAATTAATATCTCTGGTGAGATTTGGGTATTCAGCTTGCTATATTACCTGTACTATGTACTATTACTACCACTATTTATATAACTAACACGCTGATCCATACCCCCCCCTATTCGTAGTTTTAATTGTGTGTTTTGTATATGTTTATGTACATTTTAACGTAGTAGCAATAAAAGTTAAATTTTAATGTGCATTTTTGCAACGTTTTCGCTTCTATCTTGACCCATTTGCAAGTAACATCCACCACTGTGGACAGTAGTTTTTTGCAACCAATCACATCTTCAGGTAACATCTATGAGATAGAACTCAGGAGTGCTATTTGTGTATTCTTTCTGAGGGGAGTTTACCCCCCTCAAGTTCAGTTAAAGGTCAGATTATGTAGTCTGAAATTATGTCCCTTAACCGAATACCACTCAAAACTTTGATATTTGGCTTTTTGGTCAATCCATTTGTATCCCTTACACTAACATATTTATCCTAACATTTACCAGATGCATTCCAGGACTGGGAGGTCTAGGCTGAGTGAGAGAGACATGTGATTGGAGTTGTAGGTGTCCCGTAGATAGAACCAGGGAAGACATGGCAGAGTGGAGAAGCCATGTGCATGGTTGAGTGCTTTATCGATTTATTGACAGGGTTTAATTAACCATGGGTAGTGGTGAGCTGGGTGAGCTTTGGAATCTCTGGCATTTGTAGAAAAGGGAAAGGGGTGTGCACACAGTAGGCAGAGCTCCCAAATTGTTACATTATATGAATCATAAATGTGCTGAAATCCTGAGAAACATTTTACCCATGACAAACCAATTCAAAGGAGTGGGGGAATCTTAAAACCGCTAACCCAAAGTATGAAGCTAGATCAAGATGATTTTAAAGGGATATAAAACCCCAAAATGTTCTTTTGTAATTCAGTATAATTCAGAGTATACCATTTTAAAAAACGTTTCCAATTCTATTATCAAATTTGCTTTGTTCCCATGACATTCTGTGTTGAAGAGATACCTAAGTAGGCATCTAGAGAACTACATGGCAGGAAATAGTGCTGCCATCTAATGCTCTTACAAATGTTTAATACTTTTGCAAAACCGTTGCCATAAATGCTCCAGAAATGGTCCAGCTCCTAAGCATACATCCCTGCTTTTCAGTTAAGGATACCAAGAGAACAGAAAAAAAATTGATAAAAGAAGTAAATTAAAAAGTTGTTTAAAATCACATGCTAGAGAGTTCTGGGGGAGGAGTGTGTGTGATAAGTCACATGGAACACTTGCTCTGTGTTTCCCTGCAAGCCGTTGGTGGAGAATCTTCGTGCTGAAAATCCCTAGACCTTGGGTGAGATAAGCATAACCTATATCGCTACCGCATAACCTATATCGCTACCGGAGCTCCTGCAGTGCCTTTTCATCGCACTGAGCTGCGTATTACAGCAGCCAAAAGGACTGGCTTTCTTCTTACTTCCACGCTCTACTGGCTATCGAAGTGGTTACCTACGCTATAACTTACCGCCCCAGGTGTGAAGGATTACAGGCAGTACCTTCCTCCCCCCTCCCACGGGTGCTACGTGAGGGGGGGTTTACTTCTCCTGCTGTGCTGTTTGTTTCACAGCTAACACTGATTGCTGAGGCGCTTTCAGGAGTTGGACAGACGCTTGGTGGTATTGCTCCTCTAATTCAGGGGTATCACAGGCTGGAGGCTTTCGACAGGCATACTCAGAGGTTCCCGACTGGTAACCGAAGTGAACACCTTTTTCAGCTCTGTAACTTTGATCAACTCTAACCTGCTGTTTGGTTTTCCTCTCCTGCTTTCCCACTGTTCCTGAGCAAAGGGCGGCCCATCTTACCTGTACACTCCGGAGGACTTCTGGATAAGAGGACGCAGTTCTCTCTCAGCTCGATCACCCTTTCCACCGGTGTTGCGATGGGGTGCAGGGGCGCTCTCTTTTGCCTGGCTCCTTTTTCACTTTTTGTTTGGCGGTGAGGAGGCTGCCCGCCCGACTGGTCCCTCCAGGTCTGCCTTGTCTTGGCTGTTTTCATCCGGGCTGCAGTTTTTGTCTGGACTGGGTTGTCTCCCCCTCCCACTTGTGCTGCGTGAGGGGGGCTGACTCTATACACGGTCTGGTTAATCATCCTGCTCACAGTCAACTCCTTCCTGGGGGGCCTGGTGTTGAACTCTCTCTGCTCAGGAACACTTGTCATTACCTTAACTAACTGTGGTATCCTAGGATACTGAGAGCAGGCTTTGATTCATTGTATGGTCTTCAAGTCCTCCACCTTCTTGATGCATATTAGCTGGGGAACTCTATGTTTTCTTACATAGTTTATCTTATATATTTTCCTGCTAATGCACCCTCTGTATATCATCTTTTTCTCTCTGCACAGGATTAATCGGTAGTGGACCTGTGTATTGGTTTCTGAGGGATCGTAGGGAGAAGCGGCAAGGGGGAAGAAAAGAAAAAGAAAAACACAATATTCTCCCCAACTTGCTAATCGTAGTATCTTGCTTTTCTACCCTCTACAACATATAGCTTTCTATGTAAATCAAAAATCTATAGGGTTGTTTGGGGTCTTTTTGTGAACATCCAAATCCCCTATTTATATTTTCCTTGTCAAACTCATACTAAAGCCTCTTAGAACTGGTTTATTCTACAGTATTACAATGCTATGCAAGTTAGGATTATAAGAGCTAAGGGCATTGGTTTATATTAAGTGATAGGACATTTTTTCCCTTTTTTTCCTTCTTTTTTCTTAAAAACTATTTCATATGCTTTTCTAATTATAACTTCATGTGAAATATTTTGTTCCAACATTTTCTCTACCATTAAGGTCTCCGTTCATGTTTAGCATTGCATATACTTATTCCTACGGATGTGTTGTATATTATCAAAATTATCTATCTTTTTATCCACAAACTTTTTCTGTTTATTGGTTGAAAAAGAATATTCTCAAATTCTTCAATCGTAGCATCCAGTCTCGATACTTTAATTAATTGCTAAGGTTTTCATCCAGGATTACTATTTTTAGACATAATTTTACTAATTACCTTATACGGTTAACCCTACCCGGCACTCCTACTCGGATGTCTTAGCCTTAACGTAGGCATAGCCAACCTTCTCATATATATATATATTTTTTTTTGGTTAAAAAACTTCAGAACTGGCTCTTCCCTCATCTTTCATAGCTTTACCCTTAATGGGATTGTAATACTTAGTATTACTGGTGAACAATGTTAAATTAGAATCCTGGTACCTTACGGTTGATATTTGCACTCCTGAACTGGGCGGTCTCTATATTGGAGTGGCACTCTGGCGGGTTCACATTGTCTATTTGCCTCCCTCCATGACTGTCATTTGGAAGAATTTTCTCTCTTGGGTTTATTTTTTATTTTTCACTGCTAAGTAGCACCTTTTTCTTTATGCACCTTGGATTCACTCGTCACAACTACTTTATTCACTTGTTAGAGAGGGTTAATCTTACCTCTCCCTACACTATTCTTAGGTGTTCTTGTTTAACACTTTTTTTTATTTTTGAGTAGGGGGCTGTTTCTCCCCCTCTCCTTCCCCCTTCTTCCCCCCCCCTTTTTTCTGTTCTTTTCCTTTTCTTATGGGTTTTTTCCCCCATTATTCACTGCTCCTTCTCTTCACAATTCACTCTCTTGTTCACTCGATTATTTGTTCACATTTATAAGTACATGGATACATTTTTACACACTCACTCTAAAACTTCACCCTCAGTAATGGCGGTTAGGCTAAGAGACAGGAAGAACAAAATGCTCTTGAGACCTCGACAGATGTACTATCACCTATTATTAATTCTCTACTCTCGTACGAGCCGCTAGATATTCAATCTTTAGTCTCCAGTATTTCTGAAGCTCTGGCCCCTAAATTTGGTATTCTCAAAATTGAGATCAAACAAGACATTGCACATCTATCTAGTGAAATTAAACAATTTGCCTGCAGACTTTCTGAGGCAGAACAAAGAATTTTGGATCTTGAAGATCTTACTATGGGTCATAACCTTAAACTAGAAGCCACAAATACTATTCTTCTCAACCTTCAGAGTAAATTAGAAGACTTAGAGAATCGTACAAGAAGGAACAATTTTAGAATTATACGGGTCCCAGAAGAGAAGCAACCTTATTGTACCCAGCTAGGCTGAAACTGTTACTAGATAACTACACATACTTTTTTGACACTGCCAGAGAGGCAGAATTTTTTTATGCTAAAACTTTTCCTCTGGAATAACACTGGAAATAGATTGTAAACAATGATATATCTGAGTCTCATGTTATGTATGGCCGGGTTCCTTGAGCATAGGGTATTAGGGGGACTAAGTGGTAAAGTCCCTCTATTTTGTCTGTTTTTATTCCCCCCCCCTTTTTTTTCTTTCTCCTTCTCTTTATTTATTACTCTATATGATGGACATGACAGGCAGATTTAAATTGACCTCCTGGAATATAGGAGGCCTTACATCCCTCATCAAACGACAAACAATAATATCTCATCTAAAGAAAATTAATACTGACTTTTCTTTCTTACAGGAAACTCATCTAAAATCTGATGAAGTTCTCAAGCTTAAATTCTCCTGGGTTAAGGAAGTCTTATTTTCCCCTAGTCTGAAACAGAAAGGTGGTGTTGCGATCCTCTTGGGAAAAAAGATAAATTATAAGATTCTCTATGTTGATGCAGATCAGGAGGGGAGATATTTAATGGTAAAAATTAAAATTGCTAAAGTATTGTATACACTATGCAACATATATGCTCCCAATGTTTTTAATTTACCCTTTTGGGAAGCAATACAAACGAATGTTAAGCCTGTGCAGAAGGTTATCTAATATTAGGAGGCAATTTTAATGCAGTATCCCCTGGACAGACTAAGACAGGACCCTGTTCCTGTAAAAAGTAAAAGAGATAACCTGGAATCAAAGCTTTTTACTAGTGTATTTCGGAATCTTAGAGTATGTGACATTTGGAGATCGCAAAACCCTGATTTCAGAGACTTCTCATGTCTCTCCAAATCTCTCAAGAATAGATTTAGTCTTACTAGATGAAAGGTTATGCAAAACGAGAGTCCTAGCAGGGATCTTACCTATTAGCATTTCTGATCATGCTCCCATTTTTCTTGATTTCCAGCTTGGTGATTTTGTACATAGGAATAGCCGTGTTTTTTTCTCCTATATATTAAGCTTCTGATTTCAAATTAAAAACTGGCTTGATTCTAAATTTAAGGAGTTTGTTTTATTTAACCATGAATATACTACTCGTCCTGCTTTGCTCTGTGAAACTGCAAAAGTTGTTCTTAGGGGGGAAATATTCTGAAGGTAAATCTCTTAAGACAGCAGAAGAACTCTTGAAGGTGTTTTCCGATTACTATAAAGATTTATACTCTCCCAGAAACTGAAATAATCTCGAACGCGAGGACTTTTGGAGTAAAATATCTTACCCGTCCCTAACACCTGACTTACTTTAATCTCTTTACTCTCTCATCTCTGTTTTAGAAGTTGCTAGTGCAATTCAGAAACTCTTCCTTAATAAAGCCCCAGGCCCGGATGTTCTTCCTATATAAAAGGAAATGAGCCTACAGTTAATTTTGCTGCTTCATATACTACACTAATATTAAAACAAGGGAAATATCCAGCCAAAAAAGAGTCCTATAGGCCTATTGCTCTTTTGAATATGGACTATAAACTACTTACTTCTATCCTAGCACAAATGCTCCAATTTCTTCCTACTACTATTATCTATAAAGACCAAGTTGGATTCTTGATGAAATGTAACTCCTCTGCCAAGATAAGGGAGGTTTTCCTTACTATAGACTATTTCAAAACCATGGAGAGTTTGGGACGAGCAGGGGAGGAGGGCACCCATGACCTGGAAATTATTTCTATAGATGCTGAAAAAGCCTTTGACTCGGTGCATTATGATCATCTTCTATTCTCTCTGCACCAGTTCGGTCTTAGAGGTATTTTTTTCAAATTCATTGATAATCTCTATAGAAAGGCCTATATGAGGATGCTGGTGAATGGTCTCATCTCAGGATATAGCGCTTGGCCGAGGAACCAGGCAGGGGTGCCCTCTCTGTCAGCTTCTCTTTGATATCTCCATCAAACCCGTGCTATCTTAATTAGACAGCAACTGAATCAAAATAGACAAGAAGGAACTTAAGATTGCACTCTATGCTGATGATATTCTCATATACATGACAAATACTTCTATAAATATTCCAAAGCTCCTTTTAATAATAGAACAGTTTGGATCTTTCTCTGGTTACAGGGTTAACACTACAAAATCTGAACTCCTTTGGATCAAACAGACCAAAGAATCACCTTCAAAGTTACCTTTTAGTCTAGTCCGGGACTCATTCAGGTATCTTTGCATCATCATATCTTCTAATCCCGATACTTGGCATACGTTGAATATCTCCCCAATCTTAAATAAAATGAAAGAAACCCTTAAAAATTGGCAGAACCTTCCTGTTTCCCTTTCATAGCCTTATACAAGATGATTCTACTCCCCAAACTTCTTTATATCAGTCAGAACACTCCACTAATCTTAAAGGGGAAAGATTTTATTATTTTTAACTCTGTAATGAGATCTTTTATATGGCAAAACAAAAAAATCTAGAATCTCACTCTCTAAACTCTCTCTCCCTAGGAAATATGGTGGGCATATTCATAGCATCCAGTCTCGATACTTTAATTAATTGCTAAGGTTTTCATCCAGGATTACTATTTTTTAGACATAATTTTACTAATTCCCTTATACGGTTAACCCTCCCCGGCACTCCTACTCGGATGTCTTAGCCTTAACGTAGGCATAGCCAACCTTCTCATATTTTTTTTTTTTTTTGGTTAAAAAACTTCAGAACTGGCTCTTCCCTCATCTTTCATAGCTTTACCCTTAATGGGATTGTAATACTTAGTATTACTGGTGAACAATGTTAAATTAGAATCCTGGTACCTTACGGTTGATATTTGCACTCATGAACTGGGCGGTCTCTATATAGGAGTGGCACTCTGGTGGGTTCACATTGTCTATTTGCCTCCCTCCATGACTGTCATTTGGAAGAATTTTCTCTCTTGGGTTTATTTTTTATTTTTCACTGCTAAGTAGCACCTTTTTCTTTATGCACCTTGGATTCACTCGTCACAACTACTTTATTCACTTGTTAGAGAGGGTTAATCTTACCTCTCCCTACACTATTCTTAGGTGTTCCTGTTTAACACTTTTTTTTATTTTTGAGTAGGGGGCTGTTTCTCCCCTCTCCTTCCCCCTTCTTCCCCTTCCCCCCCCCCCTTTTTTCTGTTCTTTTCCTTTTCTTATGGGTTTTTTTCCCCCATTATTCACTGCTCCTTCTCTTCACAATTCACTCTCTTGTTCACTCGATTATTTGTTCACATTTATAAGCACATGGATACATTTTTACACACTCACTCTAAAACTTCACCCTCAGTAATGGCGGTTAGACTAAGAGACAGGAAGAACAAAATGCTCTTGAGACCTCGACAGATGTACTATCACCTATTATTAATTCTCTACTCTCGTACGAGCCGCTAGATATTCAATCTTTAGTCTCCAGTATTTCTGCAGCTCTGGCCCCTAAATTTGGTATTCTCAAAATTGAGATCAAACAAGACATTGCATATCTATCTAGTGAAATTAAACAATTTGCCTGCAGACTTTCTGAGGCAGAACAAAGAATTTTGGATCTTGAAGATCTTACTATGGGTCATAACCTTAAACTAGAAGCCAAAAATACTATTCTTCTCAACCTTCAGAGTAAATTAGAAGACTTAGAGAATCGTACAAGAAGGAACAATTTTAGAATTATACGGGTCCCAGAAGAGAAGCAATACGAGGACTTGAATAAATTGCTAACACTAAAGCTACCACAGCTCTTACAGATCCCTGAGTCTTACCCCCAAATAGTCTAAGAAAGGATGCACAAGATAGAACCACCTATATCAGGCAAAATGAATGTGAGACCTAGGCCAATTATAGCCAAGGTCTTAAATTTCCAAGATAAAGTTACATTACTACAATTCTTTCGCAAACACCAGCCCATATTTTTAGGAGATGCAAAAATCCTGTTGTTTCAGGATTATTCTGCAGAGACTGCTGTAAATAGGAGGGAATTAGCTACAATGTGCACAAAATTTATAAATTAGGGTCTCCAAGCAACTTTATTGTACCCAGCTAGGCTAAAACTGTTACTAGATAACTACACATACTTTTTTGACACTGCCAGAGAGGCAGAATTTTTTTATGCTAAAACTTTTCCTCCGGAATAACACTGGAAATAGATTGTAAACAATGATATATCTGAGTCTCATGTTATGTATGGCCGGGTTCCTTGAGCATAGGGTATTAGGGGGACTAAGTGGTAAAGTCCCTCTATTTTGTCTGTTTTTATTCCCCCCCTCCCCTTTTTTTTCTCTCTCTCCTTCTCTTTATTTATTACTCTATATGATGGACATGACAGGCAGATTTAAATTGACCTCCTGGAATATAGGAGGCCTTACATCCCTCATCAAACGACAAACAATAATATCTCATCTAAAGAAAATTAATACTGACATTGCTTTCTTAAAGGAAACTTTCTTACAGGAAACAATAATATCTCATCTAAAGAAAATTAATACTGACTTTGCTTTCTTACAGGAAACTCATCTAAAATCTGATGAAGTTCTCAAGCTTAAATTCTCCTGGGTTAAGGAAGTCTTATTTTCCCCTAGCCTGAAACAGAAAGGTGGTGTTGCGATCCTCTTGGGAAAAAAGATAAATTATAAGATTCTCTATGTTGATGCAGATCAGGAGGGGAGATATTTAATGGTAAAAATTAAAATTGCTAAAGTATTGTATACACTATGCAACATATATGCTCCCAATGTTTTTAATTTACCCTTTTGGGAAGCAATACAAACGAATGTTAAGCCTGTGCAGAAGGTTATCTAATATTAGGAGGCAATTTTAATGCAGTATCCCCTGGACAGACTAAGACAGGACCCTGTTCCTGTAAAAAGTAAAAGAGATAACCTGGAATCAAAGCTTTTTACTAGTGTATTTCGGAATCTTAGAGTATGTGACATTTGGAGATCGCAAAACCCTGATTTCAGAGACTTCTCATGTCTCTCCAAATCTCTCAAGAATAGATTTAGTCTTACTAGATGAAAGGTTATGCAAAACGAGAGTCCTAGCAGGGATCTTACCTATTAGCATTTCTGATCATGCTCCCATTTTTCTTGATTTCCAGCTTGGTGATTTTGTACATAGGAATAGCCGTGTTTTTTTCTCCTATATATTAAGCTTCTGATTTCAAATTAAAAACTGGCTTGATTCTAAATTTAAGGAGTTTGTTTTATTTAACCATGAATATACTACTCGTCCTGCTTTGCTCTGTGAAACTGCAAAAGTTGTTCTTAGGGGGGAAATATTCTGAAGGTAAATCTCTTAAGACAGCAGAAGAACTCTTGAAGGTGTTTTCCGATTACTATAAAGATTTATACTCTCCCAGAAACTGAAATAATCTCGAACGCGAGGACTTTTGGCGTAAAATATCTTACCCGTCCCTAACACCTGACTTACTTTAATCTCTTTACTCTCTCATCTCTGTTTTAGAAGTTGCTAGTGCAATTCAGAAACTCTCCCTTAATAAAGCCCCAGGCCCGGATGTTCTTCCTATATAAAAGGAAATGAGCCTACAGTTAATTTTGCTGCTTCATATACTACACTAATATTAAAACAAGGGAAATATCCAGCCAAAAAAGAGTCCTATAGGCCTATTGCTCTTTTGAATATGGACTATAAACTACTTACTTCTATCCTAGCACAAATGCTCCAATTTCTTCCTACTACTATTATCTATAAAGACCAAGTTGGATTCTTGATGAAACGTAACTCCTCTGCCAAGATAAGGGAGGTTTTCCTTACTATAGACTATTTCAAAACCATGGAGAGTTTGGGACGAGCAGGGGAGGAGGGCACCCATGACCTGGCAATTATTTCTATAGATGCTGAAAAAGCCTTTGACTCGGTGCATTATGATCATCTTCTATTCTTTCTGTACCAGTTCGGTCTTAGAGGTATTTTTTTCAAATTCATTGATAATCTCTATAGAAAGGCCTATATGAGGATGCTGGTGAATGGTCTTGTCTCAGGATATAGCACTTGGCCGAGGAACCAGGCAGGGGTGCCCTCTCTGTCAGCTTCTCTTTGATATCTCCATCAAATCCTGTGCTATCTTAATTAGACAGCAACTGAATCAAGATAGACAAGAAGGAACTTAAGATTGCACTCTATGCTGATGATATTCTCATATACATGACAAATACTTCTATAAATATTCCAAAGCTCCTTTTAATAATAGAACAGTTTTGATCTTTCTCTGGTTACAGGGTTAACACTACAAAATCGGAACTCCTTTGGATCAAACAGACCAAAGAATCACCTTCAAATTTACCTTTTAGTCTAGTCCGGGACTAATTCAGGTATCTTGGCATCATAATATCTTCTAATCCCGATACTTGGCATACGTTGAATATCTCCCCAATCTTAAATAAAATGAAAGAAACCCTTAAAAATTGGCAGAACCTTCCTGTTTCCCTTTCATAGCCTTATACAAGATGATTCTACTCCCCAAACTTCTTTATATCAGTCAGAACACTCCACTAATCTTAAAGGGGAAAGATTTTATTATTTTTAACTCTGTAATGAGATCTTTTATATGGCAAAAGAAAAAAATCTAGAATCTCACTCTCTAAACTCTCTCTCCCTAGGAAATATGGTGGGCTCGCCCTCCCTGACCTTCAGTCTTATAATCAAGTTTTTATTGCGCGCATAGTAACAGACTGGATAATTTCTAGGGATTATGTCACAGATAATGATCTTGAAAAAAATATATCTTACCTTTTCTCCCCGTTGGCATTAATCCACTATAACTATAACTCAATTCCCCCTGAAATGAAAAAACTGAGATCCATCTATAATCCCATACAAGCATGGAAGAAGATTTGTAGTTCTTTGGCTATAGAACATTGGGTCTCTAGATATATTCCACTGTGGGGTAACCCTCAGATTCAAGCAGGGTTACATTCAACACTCTTCTTAAAATGTAATACGGTTGGTCTTTCTAAAGTTCACCAGATTTTAGATTTCGAGAGAAGATGTATTAAACCATTTAGCTCCCTCAGGGCGAAATTTAATCTTTCACATAAGAACTTTTTCGTGTATCTACAAGCGAGACACTTTGCGCTTAAACTAATTAGTGATTATGGTTGGAACTGGTTCCTGGGGAGTATTGAGAACTGGCTCGTTTTAATCATCAAAAACGGGCATATGTCAATTTCTTTTTGTTATCAAATTCTGACCTCTGCTAGGGGTACTGTTAATCTTGAAAAGAGTTTGTCTAAATGGGCCACAGCCACAATGCAAAAACTCTCTGGATCCCAGGTTACCTCATTTCAAGAAACTATCCGAGTAACTCTCTCTTCCTCCTGGAGGGAATCGCATGTGAAGTTACTTTATATGTCTTACTTCACTCCAGACAAAGGTCTTAAATGTGGGAATACCAACTTTAATACTTGTCCTAAATGTTCGCTTTTATCAGCTAATCTTCTGCACATGTTGTGTGATTGTCCAAAAATCAGAAATTTCTGGTTTAAAGTGCAATGCTGACTTAATAAGACATTGGGTGTCTTCCCCCCCCCTGACTTTGACGTAGACAAA
Source organism: Bombina bombina (assembly GCF_027579735.1). Classification (NCBI taxonomy): domain Eukaryota; kingdom Metazoa; phylum Chordata; class Amphibia; order Anura; family Bombinatoridae; genus Bombina; species Bombina bombina. The sequence goes on from NC_069500.1 coordinate 956,072,312, forward strand.
TGTAGTTTTCCTTTGGTCCAACATAGGGAAGCAGCAGCTTAGTAATAAAATAATTAATATGGTCATACTAGCTGCTAGATATCTACTCTTCAAAAAATGGAAAAATGCTTAAAGGGAAAGTAAGAACTTTGAGATTGCAATATATATATAATACATGTTTAAATGTGCATAGGAACATATCTTTGCAATATACTTTAATTATTTATTTTGTCCCCTTTTCATTTAACTGAGTGCTGATAATTGTGAAATTTCTAATCCTCAGAAATGGAAATGCGCACTGCAGACTTATAAGGCTAACCCTTATACATATTTTATCTTAATTGACATTAAATGATAAAAACTGTGAAGCAATGCATTTCATGCTAACATTGGTATTGATCACAATCTATTAAAGGTTCACCTAACAGGTTTTTTTTTGCCTTCCAGCCAAATTGGTTGTTGTGTTTTCCATTTGATCACAATGTAAAATGGATCTATGCATTAAAATCCTGCAACCATAGATGCTTTTTCAAATAAAAAAAGTTCCTGAAAAGGCCTTTTGGTGTGTTAAGTACCTGTTTCAAGGATAGAAATTGGTACATTACCAGAAACTAACATATATCGTGACCATGTTTGGACTTAGCATGCATGACTGAACGTCTCCTATAAAAACCTGGTCCTGAAGGCACTGAAGGCACTATCTCACTTGAACATCCTTGAGCAATCATGCCCAGTGTGCAAATCATACCAAGATACAGATAGCATTCAGATTTATTAAGCAAGGCAGCGTAAATATCAGTACAAGGCACTGTTGTCCCTTTAAAGCCTCACTAACTGCTTAAAAGCTAGCAAAAATAGCAATTCAATGTAAGTAGAGGAATAAAAAAATCACAGCTGAGTTTTTGGAAATAGTTCTCTTTTTAAGCACCCACGTGTATATTCCTAGTGATGGGCAAATGTTTCAGCACATTTGTTAAAAATAAGCAAGGATGGCCTTTACCTATGTCGGGATAAATATTCAGCTGTAATATTTTAATAATAACATTCCATATTTAATTATTTTTAAAATTTTAATTTTAATTTGTGGAATAAAACATTTGATTACAAGAATAGATGTCAAGGAGAACATTCATTCTCCAATTTGAATGTTAAAATTGCATTATTTCCACATTTCCATTTTAATCATATTTGTTTGGTAACAAATATGATTGTTTTAAGTTAACATCTGTGATGATCTCAAACAGCAAGTAAGACTGAGAAGCCTGAGAAGCCATGCGTTAAAAGACTGGATTTATAGTTTGTCTTGATGACTGACAGCAATTATCATTCTTCATGGGATTTAATCAAATCAATATTTCCGACCAGATTTTTTTGGCTGTTGAGATGAAGGGAGGCAGAGAGCTTAGACATGTGCATTACAAGTCAAGAGATACTCAAAGAGAATTTTCAGACTGGCGTGACAAATTAGGTCAACGGTCAATTCACCCTGTTAATGTCATGAAAAAGAAGACCTCATCCAAATGAGTTGTCCTAATTTATGAAAGAATAAACCTCAGGATTGCAATCATGAATCACGTGGAAAAAAAACTAACTATGAAAGACTTGCTTTTTAACTTAAATATCATATATATAAGGTTAATATACCTTCCGCTTACTTGTCATTACAAAAAAAAAATGCAATCCAATAAAATAATGTATTGTAAGGCTGTCCAAGGGCCACATTCGGACCTCCAAGGGTTATTGTGTGACTCTCAGCACCACTGAGCAGAAAATAGACATTGGTAATTTGGTATTGAAAAAGAAGTTCAACACTGCAAGAAAAATGAGGATGTGTCATTTTGCCAAATATGTAAATGTGTGTAGTATTTATAGTTAAAGTCTTTAATAGTATATTTAAAGGGCTATACTATGTTAGAGTGTGTTATTTTAAGACTGTTGACCCTGCACTACTGAATGTTTAATTATTGCAAAGGGCTTAAAACCACAGTAAAGATACCACTCAGGACTCGAAGAGCACTGCTGGTCACAAGTGGAAATCATGTTGCTAGCACTTCTGTTTGTTTGATGGTTGCAAAAGGGTTAAACACATAGTAGAAATACCACTCCGAACCTGCAGAGCACTACTGGTCCAAAGTGGAAACCAAGTTATAAGCACTGCTCATTGGTGGTTTAAAATTACAAGCTCTAACAAATGAGTCTAAACCTAATATTTATTCTTTATTACTTATTGTTACATACCAGGGAAACATCTTGTTCCACATCTATAAGCTTGTAAGAAGTACATGAAACTTTTAAATACTCTTCGTTTGTTAGCAGCTAAAAATGGCCGCCAGCTTTCTTCTTGCATAGTTAGTTGTTTTCTTGTGTGACAGTTTAGCAGTGCATGTTAAATATTTTTAAGTTAGCTATTTCAAATTGCAAATGTACTAATCAGTGTGTGCAAGAAGGAAAACATATTCACCAGTCGATCATGATTGGAGAAACTTAACAAACTAAAATATACATGCAATAGGTGGCTCCTAATAAACTATGAATATTTAAAGGGACAGTCTACTTGAAATTGTTTTATTGTTTAAAAAGACAGATAATCCCTTTATTACCCATTCCCCAGTTTTGTATAACCAACACTATTATATTAATACAATTTTTAGCTTGTATCTAAGCCTCTGCAGACTTCCCACTTATTTCAGTTATTTGGACAGACATGCATTTTAGCCAATTGTTGCAGACTCATAAGGGAGTGAGCACAATGTTATCTATATGATACACATGAACTAGCAGTGTCTAACTGTGAAAAGCTGTCAAAATGCACTGAGATAAAAGGTAGCCTTCAATGTTTTAGAAATCAGTTAATGAGCCTACCTAGGTTTATCTTTCAACAAATAATACCAAAAAAAACAAAGCAAATTTGATGATAAAAGTAAATTGAAAAGTTGTGTAAAATTGCACACCCTATCTGAATTATGGTTCATGTACTTCTTACAAGCTTATAGATGTGGGGCCAGTCGCAGGATGCTTCTATGGTATGTAACAATAAGTATTGGGTCTAGACTGTTGCTTTAAAGCTAAAATTTTAATTCATCTTAGTACCAGTAAAAAAAGGTTTTATGATTTATGACATATCAAAAATAAAATATTACAAAGTAGAGTAATATATCAGACTAATAACCCTTTAAAACTATGTATTTGCACTAATATATACTGGCAGGTCAATTTTAAAAACACATTAAATGCAAAACAAAAAAAACCTTATACTTTTATGTCAGAGTTACAATTTCACTCAGATGTGAAAAAAAAACAGATACGTGTTCAGTTTAATCTATTTCTTGATGGAAATGTTAAACTTTAAATGTGCGCTGCATACTAGCTTAAATAGAATTTGCATCACCTTACCCAGGTACTTTTGATTTAATGTGGAGAGAAGTTTTACCAATGGCACCACCTGATGTGATGATTACTGGCCTATTTCAATAGATAAATATATATACAGTGGGGCAAAAAAGTATTTAGTCAGCCACCAATTGTGCAAGTTATCCCGCTTAAGAAGATGAGAGAGGCCTGTAATTTTCATCATAGGTATACCTCAACTATGAGAGACAAAATGTGGAAACAAATCCAGACAATCACATTGTCTGATTTGGAAAGAATTTATTTGCATATTATGGTGGAAAATAAGTATTTGGTCACCTACATATTAAGCAAGTTTTCTGGCTCTCACAGACCTGTATCTTCTTCTTTAACAGGCTCCTCTGTCCTCCACTAATTACCTGTATTAATGGCACCTGTTTGAACTTGTTATCAGTATAAAAGACACCTGTCCACAACCTCAAACAGTCACACTCCAAACTCCACTATGGTGAAAACCAAAAAGCTGTCGAAGGACACCAGAAACAAAATTGTAGACCTGCACCAGGCTAGGAAGACAGAATCTGCAATAGGCAAGCAGCTTGGTGTGAAAAAAATCAAATGTGGGAGCAATAATTAGAAAATGGAAGACATACAAGACCACTGATTATCTCCCTTGATCTGGGGCTCCACGCAAGATCTCACCCCGTGGGGTCAAAATGGTCACAAGAACGGTGAGCAAACAGCCCAGAACCACACGGGGGGACCTAGTGAATGACCTGCAGAGAGCTAAAACCAACGTAACAAAGGCTACCATCAGTAACACACTACGCCACCAGGGACTCAGATCCTGCAGTGCCAGACGTGTCCCCCTGCTTAAATCAGTACATGTCCGGGCCCATCTGAAGTATGCTAGAGAGCATTTGGATGATCCAGAAGCGGATTAGGAGAATGTCATATGGTCAGATGAAACCAAAGTAGAACTGTTTGGTAGAAACACAACTCGTCGTGTTTGGAGGAGAGAGAATGCTGAGTTGCAACCAAAGAACACCATACCTACTGTGAAGCATGGGTTTGGCAACATCATGCTTTGGGGTTGTTTCTCTGCAAAGGGAACAGGACGACTGATCCATGTACCTGAAAGAATGAATGGGGCCATGTATCGTGAGATTTTGAGTGCAAACCTCCTTCCATCAGCAAGGGCATTGAAGATGAAACGTGGCTTGGTCTTTCAGCATGACAATTATCCCCGGGCAATGAAGGAGTGGCTTCGTAAGAAGCATTTCAAGGTCCTGGAGTGGCCTAGCCAGTCTCCAGATCTCAACCCCATAAAAAACCTTTTGAGGGACATGATAGTCCGTGTTGCCCATCGACAGCCCCAAAACATCACTGCTCTAGAGGAGATCTGCATGCAGAAATAGGCCAACATACCAGCAAAAGTGTGTGACAACCTTGTGAAGACTTACAGAAAACGTTTGACCTCTGTCATTGCCAACAAAGGATATATAACAAAGTATTGAGATGAACTTTTGATATTGAACAAATACTTATTTTTCCACCATAATTTGCAAATAAATTCTTCCCAAATCAGACAATGTGATTGTCTGGATTTGTTTCCACATTTTGCCTCTCATAGTTGAGGTATACCTATGATGAAAATTACAGGCCTCTCTAATCTTCTTAAGTGGGAGAACTTGCACAATTGGTGGCTGACTTAATACTTTTTTGCCCCACTGTAAATATATATATATATATATATATATATATATATATATATATATATATACATACATATATATATTGTATCAAAGAGTTGTAAGTATATTATACCCAGCACAAAACTTATTTCCAGCTAATTTCTCCACATACTGTGTCATAAAAAGGAGAGACAAACCCAAACAGTGTTCAAATTCAAAATACTTTTATATACCAAAATCAGAAACATTTGACAGTTTGCTTTATATAACTACATGGGAGCAAAGACTAAGTGCAAATAATGGGGTACCCCAGAGCCTAGTTTCATATATTTATCATCCATAAAAACTTCCAATGAGAATGCATGGCATTCAATATGGCATATAAGGGGTATAGCTATAACCTGAATTCTAATCCAATATGAGCAGTCAATGGAGACATACAAAATCAATGTCCCAACTTTAGCGGTGTAAATTCAACCACCTATTCTTAATGCAGTTCTTCAAATATAACATTTAAAAGCTCATTTCCAGCTAGTCCCAGTGCTGAAAAGAAAATTAGCCAGTAGGGAGTTAACAGAGTCACAGTTTATCTCACCAGACTTCCAATAGATTTCCTCCGGTTATTGACCTCTGGCTACTTTACCGTACTTTGTTAGTATACGCCTCCAGATCCTTGTGCTGCAGTCGGCTATCCCTGCCGTCAACCTTATAGTTGGGTACTGCACACTGATCACTTACGGAGTCGGCTCATCACAGCTTTAACCAAACATCTTGGATACTGCTGGTGTTATCAAAGTACCCGGATTGGACTTATTTTTCAGCGGTTAATACATCCCATAAATTTGGCAACAAAGTTGCAGAGCTCCACACATCAAGATGCTACCGCCCGCATTGAATTTCCAGTGGGCGTAGCAATTGCTTCACGCATGAAATTTTCATATTGGCCTATGGTGAAATTGGTAATCACAAACTGTCAACGGTCTCTATATTCAGCAGTATCGCCCAATTATAGGCATAGCATATAGGGAGTGGGAATAAAAGTGACTGAATGCAGACAAAATTCTTGCTTTATTAGGTATTTTACCTAAGCTCTCTTACTTCACCTCTTACTTGTACAGTAAAATAGAGTAACTGTAGTTGATGCTGGCCATGGTTAACACATAAAGAAAAATAAAAATAAAAAATAAATAAAAGATATTAGAAGAAATAAAAATAAGTATAGAGTAACAGATACATTTTTGCCCCCAGTTCATCCTTAGTCAGTGAGGAATGGTGCATAATTTATTTCTTCATTAAGTCCCATTGGCTGCAGGGAGTTCATATTTAATATCCACTTACATTCAGCTTTTAGCAAATGATTATCAATGTCACCTCCTCTGGATTTTAGGTTGATCAACTCTAAGCCCATCCATCTAAAGTCAGCATCACTGCTATTGTGGCATTCCGCGAAGTGTCTAGCCACTCCGCTTGTTTTTATCCTCTTTTAAAATGTCCCTACGGTGTTCCTTGATTCTCTAATGCAGCTCGCTATACGTTTTTCCGATATAAAATTTCGGACAAGAGCAAGAGACATTGATTTTGTATGTCTCCATTGACTGCTCATATTGGATTAGAATTCAGGTTATAGCTATACCCCTTATATGCCATATTGATTGCATACTCATTGGAAGTTTTTATGCATGATTAATATATGAAACTAGGCTCTGGGGTACCCCATTATTTGCACTTAGTCTTTGCTCCCATGTAGTTATATAAAGCAAACTTTCAAATGTTTCTGATTTTGGTAAATAAAAGTATTTTGAATTTGAACACTGTTTGGGTTTGTCTCTCCTTTTTATGACACAGTATGTTTAGGGATTAGCTGGAAATAAGTTTTGTGCTGGGTATAATCTACTTAAAACTCTTTGATACAGATTACCATGCACTAATTGGGTCTCTACAGTATTTATAAAAGGGGCCTGATTAACACTTAATAGTGAATATATCACTACCTTAAGCTGGCAACCATTTTAAATATATATATGTATATATATATATAAATATATATATATATATATATATATATATATATATATATATATATATATATATATATATATATATATATACACTGTATACTGTATATATATATATATAGAGAGAGAGAGATATACTGTGTATATATGTGTGTGAAGATTGGAGTAGCCGTGTTAGTCCAGTAGATAGATGCTCAAAAAACAAAGTATTGCAGTATGCAGTGATACCTTTTTTATTGGACTAACATAATATTTAAAAGACAAGCTTTTAAGAGTTTTCCTCTCTTCCTCAGGTCTGAAGCAATACTAATCATTCTGATATAGATACACATCACATACAACAAATGGAAGGTACAGAGGGGGGTGAGAGGGGTGTCATAAAAGCAGAGAATGTGTCTGAGGGAGAAAATAGCTGAGAATAGCCAGAAAGAATAAATAAACAGAGGAGAGTAAATAGGCCAGATGAGAGGAAAAACAAAAGGTAAAAGAAACCAATATAGGACAATAAGATCAGAGATTATAGAAAGTTATGGTAGTGTGTGAGAAAGCCAGAGTCTACATTAAGTCCTTCATTTCTGGTATTGAAATGTGTGATCATTTTCATCTCAAACGTCTTTCGTTCATGAGAGTCTTTGAAATTCCCTTTAAGAATTTTAATCCTGAGGTTAAGGATGGAGTGACCAGTCTGGGTGAAGTGATGACCAACAGGGGTACAATATTCATTTTCCTTGTGGTTTTTGATCGAGTGTCTGTGTAGATTAATTCTTAGATGCAGCTTTAGGCCAGTTTCTCCAATGTAGTAACCTCTGTCACACGCTGTACACTGTATCATGTACACCACATTAGCAGATTAGCACGAATAGGATCCTTTAATATTATATGACGCGTTGTAGTGTCTGGCTGTGTTGTTGTCACATATATGTTGACACAGTTTGCAGAGTGATTTGTTGCATCGTGCAGTGCCATTCTGTGTAAGCTTCTTTTCTGTGGTTAATTTGCTGCGGACCAATCTCTGTCTCAGGTTAGGCGGTTGTTTGAATGCTAGTATGGGGGGTTCAGGAAATATTTTTTTGAGTGTGGGGTCCTCTGAAATTAGTGGTTGTAGCTCTTTAATAATTTTGCGTACTCTTTCCAGAGTAGGGTTGTAAGTGACTACTAGAGGGGTTCTTGTTTTGTTTTGCTTTTCTTTGTATTGTAGGAGTCTTTCCCGTGGTGTTTTTAGGGCAGATTTGATATTTTTAGATATTGTCCTTTCCTTGTAGCCCTTTTGCCTAAATGACTCTGACAGTGTACTCAGGTGCTGATCTCTGTCTTTTCTGTCAGAGCAAATGCAGTGATATCTGATAGCTTGGCTGTAGATGATACCTTGTTTGGTGTGATTGGGATGGAAGCTAGAATTGTGGAGGTAGCTGTACCTGCCTGTGGGTTTTCTGTATATAGATGAATGAAGGATGCCATTGGTGACAGTTATTGTGCAGTCAAAGAAGTTCACACTATGATTTAAAAAGTCCATTTTAAGGTTTATTGATGGGTGAAATGAATTAAATGATTTGTGGAAATCTTAGAGGCTTTCTTCTCCTTCTGTCCATATTATGAAAATATCATCGATGTAACAATAATATGTATAAGGTTTGTGGGGCTGAGTACATAAGAATCTGTATTCTAGATACGCCATGAAAAGATTGGCGTATTGGGGTGACTTTTTTGTGCCCATCGCTGTCCCTGTCATTTGTAGGTAGTAATTGTTGTTAAAACTGAAATAGTTGTGTGTGAGTATGAATTCTATAAGCTGGGCAATAGTTGCACTATCATATTTGTGTGTTGGTTGGTGGGATGAGAGAAATTTACTGCAGGCCTCAATACCATCTTTATGTGGGATGTTGCTGTATAAGGATTCCACATCCATAGTAACTAGTATAGTGTTTCCAGGTAGTTCATTTATCTGGTTAAGTTTATGAAGGAAGTCTGTAGTGTCCTGTATAAAGCTATCAGTCTTAATAACAAGAGGATTAAGAATGTTTTCTATTAGGCCAGATATTTGTTCAGTGAGTGTTCCCATACCTGTTATAATGGGGCATCCTGGGTTTCCTGGCTCGTGGATTTTGGGCAGCATGTAGAAGGTACCCATCTGAGGATTGGAAGGTACCAGATTTTTATATATATATATATATATAGAGCTGAAGGATGAAGCACTCTCTGGTCTTATCAAGTGTACAACACAATTTTATTTACAGTGACGTTTCGGGGTGTTCACCCCTTCATCAGACCAATGGTTGGTCTGATGGAGGCGTGAACACCCTGAAACGTCACTGTAAATAAAATTGTGTTGTACACTTATTAAGACCAGAGAGTGCTTCGTCCTTCATCTCTATCTACTACTCTTAGCACCCTGGCATATGAAGCTTGTTAGTGGGAGTGCACCTATCTCCACATGTATATAGATAGATAGATAGATAGATAGATAGATAGATAGATATATATATATATATATATATATATATATATATATATATATATATATATATATATATATATCAGGCCTATATGTGCTGTGTATTGTTTAAACTTATTGACACAAAACAACCAGGGGAGAAGAGAGGAGAATATTCCCCTGGTTGTCAAAAGAATACACTCTTAGCACTCTTAATCACATTAATATAGAAAAAGCAATACTGTTAGAGTGAGTAGTGTGCTTGGTGTAACATTTTTCACAAACTTGAAATTAAAATAATAAATCTTTATTCATGTATATTTTAAACACAAGTATTTTAAATAATAGTTCTGAGACCTATTAGCCAATGAAGGTGCTGGGTAGCTGAAGATATAATATTAGTGAAAATAACTCCTCAGTGGTTTTGAATCAAATTCATACATATAATGGTTAACTGGGTAGCTGTGTAGTCACCAGGGATAGGATCCCATATTAAATGGGCATGCTATATTCCAATAATATTATGATACATAAAGAAACCCAGTTAAACAAAGAGCGGTAGCTACTATAAAAAATGATATTACCGTTGCTACAGTGTATTTATATAATAGATCTTGATTGTATCAGCTTGTAAACTGAGCAACAGTTGCTATATGACCGCAGGCCCAATGCTAAAGGATTAAAATGAAAGTACATTTTGCAATATGCAAAGAACACTATGGATTATACTACTTACATACAGTATAGTCTCTAACTTTATTTTTTCTCAAAATGTTCATAATTTGAAAATTTTGATATTTTATAATGCCTACCTTTTGATCGCTTCCTCCGCCCAATGCTGTCTTCCATTTTTATTACTCTTACACGTAAGAGCGGTCCCACCCGCTCTATACGTCTTTATCCGTGCTCTTTCTTGTGACACTAATTTTCTGCGCATGCGCAATATACGATCGCTCTTTCAAGGCATTGATTTCACTATGAGCATTTCCTTTAGAAGTTGAAATGTGCATGCGGCTATTGTGAACGCAGATCGGATGATGGATGAACACCGAGGATAGCCGCATATGCATAGCAAAATTTGGGAGTAAAAAGAACATTGTTAGATGCCCATGGGGGGGACCAATGAGATTAATACATAGCTCATTCATCACGACAACAATATATATATATTTTTTTTTAATGCGGGCGTAGGTTCGGTGAAGAAGTCTGGCAGCTTTCATGGTACTAAACATCTTTATTAATTACTTTAAAAAAAATTATGAATGAAAGTCCTATTAATTTTAAAAGATTTATTTAAACATATATAGCTGTCTAATCAAGTTTACTTTCACTTTAAAGTATATTAACCTGAAACAATATTCAGAGTCTATGCTCTACTGCACAATAGCGATAGGTACTGCAACATAAATTAGCAATGATTTAGTGAAAATCAGAAAGCAGAGTCGTTCCACAATTAGAACAGTTAGATTCCAAGCAGTTGTTACCGCTATTGGTTAACAGCTATGTCTAGGGTTAAATTAAACCATTCCTGACATGCCAGTGTAAATTGGAACTAATAGCTTATAAACAGGAGTATAGCATGCTCATTTAACAAGGGATTGTATCCCTGGTGAATACACAGCTACCCAGTTAACCATTATATGTCTGAATTTGATTTGAAGTCACTGAGCAGTTATTTTCACTAATATTATATAGTCAGCTACCCAGCAATCACCTTCATTGGCTAATAGTTCTCAGAACTATTGTTTTCAAAATACCCATGTTTTAAATATACATGAATAAAGATTTATTGTTTTAATTTCAAGTTTGTGAAAAATGTTACACCAAGCACACTACTCACTCTAACACTATTGCTTTTTCTATAAGAATGTAATTACCAGAGTGCTAAGCGTGTATTCTTTTAAAAACCAGGGCAATATTCTCCTCTGGCTCTTTTGTGTAAATACATTTGATTTAATAACAGAATACTCCTTTTCTTTGCCACAGAGCACAGAGCACTTTCAAATTTCCATTAAAGTAGGGTGACCATATTGTCGCTTTAAAAAGGGACACATATGAAAAATACATATGTCAGGGCTGTTTTCAGGGCTGTTTAAAGAAATGTTTTGTATAAGAACCCTGACATATGTATTTTTCATATGTATCCCTTTTTAAAGCAGCAATATGGTCACCCTACATCAGGATAAGGGATATGAAATCCATTTTTTTGTGATACTGACAGAGAATACAATTTAAAAAAAAGTTTCCAGTTTACCTCTATTATCAAATTTGCTTTGTTTCTGTTGTATTCTTTGTTGAAGCGATACCTAGGTGTCTAGAGCAGTGGTCGCCAACCTTTCGGACCTCAGGGACCACTAAACTCACAATTTTAACCACTAACATGATTTTTTTTTAGAAAGGTACAAACCTCTATAATGTGTGTGTATGTGTGTGTATGTATATATATATATATATACACACACATACTGTACATAATTAGTATAACCATAGCTAAGTTTAAATTATGTATATATTTACGCATTTTTAAGAATTATTTTTGAATTAACTAATTGAATGACAGAACTAGAGAATACTTCCAAATGACAGATGAAGGGTGAGTGCCAACTTTTGATCTAGAAACAGAGAGGCAGAAAGTGGAGAAAAAATAATTATTTTTAAAAGGACCACAAGACTTCCAAGTTACCTCTCCATTAAGGAATTATTCAAAACTACTTATGATCATGGACAGACATTGCAGTCATAAATTAAGTTTATATCAGAAAGCTCTCAATATGGATGTGAGCTAACCACGAATGATGTTACTGGCAATAACTATAATACTGGTGGGATATGGCTGATCTGCTGGATGGCAATTACTGGAATTCAGGTGGAATAAATTTATTAGAATGAAAAATAGAATTAAATATTTATTAAAAAAAGAAGATGGAGGGGAGGAAGACAAACAGTGATGTAAGTCCATCTGAAGGAATTAGGAAAACTATTACAAAGCGACAGGTAAAGGGAAGAAAATAAATGAAATATAAGAGAGAATTTTTTTTTATATACTTTAATTCCACTATTTCAAGCCAAGACTATAACAACCTCTGCTGGCTTTAGAATGAAAGCATCTTCCTCTGAGCAACGTGCCAGGCGAGAGGGGTTAAAAATACAATCTAGCTACGCAAGTTGCGCAGTACTACGCAACGTGCGTAGGGAGATTTTAATTTAACTCCTCTGTTTTCATTGAAGTCCAGCCAGGCACTGTAGGAAGTTGCGGCGCGACAGGGTGACACCATCAGAGGAGATTCATTCCTGCTTGATGGTGTCAAGGATCACAAACATCTTCTCATGAACCACCAGTGGTCCACTGACCACTGGTTGGCGACCGCTTGTCTAGAGCACTACATGGCAGGAAATAGTGCTGCCATCTAGTGCTCTTGCACATGGATAACTTTCTTGCAAAATTGCTGCCATATAGTGCTCCAGGCACTTTCATGCTCCTGAGCTTACATCCCTGCTTTTCAACAAAAGATACCAAGATAATTAAGACAATTTGATAATAAAAGTAACTTTGAATGTTATTTAAAATTGCATGCTCTATCTGAATCATGAAATAAATGTTTTTGTTTATCATGCCCCTTTTAACCCCTTAATGACCACAGCACTTTTCCATTTTTTGTCCGTTTGGGACCAAGGCTATTTTTACATTTCTGCTGTGTTTGTGTTTAGCTGTAATTTTCCTCTTACTCATTTACTGTAGCCACATATATTATATACTGTTTTTCTTGCCATTAAATGGACTTTCTAAAAATAGCATTATTTTCATCATATCTTATAATTTACTATAAAAAAAAATATAAAATATGAGGAAAAAATGGAAAAAAACACACTTTTTCTAACTTTGACCCCCAAAGTCTGTTACACATCTAGAATCACCAAAAAACAACCATGCTAAATAGTTTCTAAATTTTGTCCTGAGTTTAGAAATACCCAATGTTTAAATGTTCTTTGCTTTTTTTGTAAGTTATAGGGCAATAAGTACAAGTAGCACTTTGCCATTTCCAAACCATTATTTTTCAAAATTAGCGCGAGTTACATTAGAACACTGATATTGTTCAGGAATCTCTGAATATCCATTGACATGTACAGGGAGTGCAGAATTATTAGGCAAGTTGTATTTTTGAGGATTAATTTTATTATTGAACAACAACCATGTTCTCAATGAACCCAAAAAACTAATTAATATCAAAGCTGAATAGTTTTGGAAGTAGTTTTTAGTTTGTTTTTAGTTATAGCTATTTTAGGGGGATATCTGTGTGTGCAGGTGACTATTACTGTGCATAATTATTAGGCAACTTAACAAAAAACAAATATATACCCATTTCAATTATTTATTTTTACCAGTGAAACCAATATAACATCTCAATATACACAAATATACATTTCTGACATTCAAAAACAAAACAAATCAGTGACCAATATAGCCACCTTTCTTTGCAAGGACACTCAAAAGCCTGCCATCCATGGATTCTGTCAGTGTTTTGATCTGTTCACCATCAACATTGCGTGCAGTAGCAACCACAGCCTCCCAGACACTGTTCAGAGAGGTGTACTGTTTTCCCTCCTTGTAAATCTCACATTTGATGATGGACCACAGGTTCTCAATGGGGTTCAGATCAGGTGAACAAGGAGGCCATGTCATTAGATTTTCTTCTTTTATACCCTTTCTTGCCAGCCACGCTGTGGAGTACTTGGACGCGTGTGTTGGAGCATTGACCTGCATGAAAATCATGTTTTTTTGAAGGATGCAGACTTCTTCCTGTACCACTGCTTGAAGAAGGTGTCTTCCAGAAACTGGCAGTAGGACTGGGAGTTGAGCTTGACTCCATCCTCAACCCGAAAAGGCCCCACAAGCTCATCTTTGATGATACCAGCCCAAACCAGTACTCCACCTCCACCTTGCTGGCGTCTGAGTCGGACTGGAGCTCTCTGCCCTTTACCAATCCAGCCACGGGCCCATCCATCTGGCCCATCAAGACTCACTCTCATTTCATCAGTCCATAAAACCTTAGAAAAATCAGTCTTGAGATATTTCTTGGCCCAGTCTTGACGTTTCAGCTTGTGTGTCTTGTTCAGTGGTGGTCGTCTTTCAGCCTTTCTTACCTTGGCCATGTCTCTGAGTATTGCACAACTTGTGCTTTTGGGCACTCCAGTGATGTTGCAGCTCTGAAATATGGCCAAACTGGTGGCAAGTGGCATCTTGGCAGCTGCACGCTTGACTTTTCTCAGTTCATGGGCAGTTATTTTGCGCCTTGGTTTTTCCACACGCTTCTTGCGACCCTGTTGACTATTTTGAATGAAACGCTTGATTGTTCGATGATCACGCTTCAGAAGCTTTGCAATTTTAAGAGTGCTGCATCCCTCTGCAAGATATCTCACTATTTTTTACTTTTCTGAGCCTGTCAAGTCCTTCTTTTGACCCATTTTGCCAAAGGAAAGGAAGTTGCCTAATAATTATGCACACCTGATATAGGGTGTTGATGTCATTAGACCACACCCCTTCTCATTACAGAGATGCACATCACCTAATATGCTTAATTGGTAGTAGGCTTTCGAGCCTATACAGCTTGGAGTAAGACAACATGCATAAAGAGGATGATGTGGTCAAAATACTCATTTGCCTAATAATTCTGACTCCCTGTATATATTTTTTTTTAGTAGACATCCCAAAGTATTGATCTAGGCCCATTTTGGTATATTTCATGCCACTATTTCACCGCCAAATGCGATTAAATACAAAAAATTGTTCACTTTTTCACTAATTTTTTCACAATCTTTTGGTTTCTCACTGAAATTATTTACAAACAGCTTGTGCAATTATGGCTTAAATTATTGTAAATTATTCTCTTGGATCCCCTTTGTTCAGAAATAGCAGACATATATGGCTTTGGCGTTGCTTTTTGGTAATTAGAAGGCTGCTAAATGCCACTGCGCACTACACGTGTATTATGCCCAGCAGTGAAGGGGTTAATTAGGGAGCATGTAGGGAGCTTTTAGGGGTAATTTTAGCTTTAGTGTAGTATAGTAGACAACCCAAAGTATTGATCTAGGCCAATTTTGGTATATTTCATGCCACCATTTCACAGCCAAATGCGATCAAATTAAAAAAAATGTAAAATTTTTCACAATTTTTGGTTTCTCACTGAAATAATTTACAAACAGCTTGTGCAATTATGGCACAAATGGTTGTAAATGTTTCTCTGGGATCCCCTTTATTCAGAAATAGCAGACATATATGGCTTTGGCGTTACTTTGTGGTAATAAGAAGGCCGCCAAATGCTGCTGCGCATCACACGTGTATTATGGCTAGCAGTGATGGGGTTAATTATGTAGCTTGTAGGGAGCTTGCAGGGTTAATTGTAGCTTTAGTGTAGAGCTCAGCCTCCCACCTAAAACATCAGACCCCCTGATCCCTCCCAAACAGCTCTCTTCCCTCCCCCACCCCACAATTATCCCCACCATCTTAAGTACTGGCAGAAACTCTGCCAGTACTATAATAAAAGCTATATTTGGGCTTTTTTTTTTTGTGTGGCATATTTACATATGCTGCTGTGTAGGATCCCCCCTTAGCCCCCAACCTCTGCCTTAATGGGCGCCATCTTGGGTACTGTAGTGTAGCTCCCCCCCCCCCCCAAGACCAACCCCCCACCCCTTCAGGAACCCTTAGATGAGCATTATTATTCTTTTATATTTGTTTTTTTTTAAACTTTTCTTAACTTTTTTTTCTGCAGTGTAGCGGTTCCCTCCCGCTCCCACCCCGTGCACGCGCCCGCCCCCCGTGCACGCGCGCGCTCCCGTGCGCGCCCCCATCTGTCCCGCCGCCGATCCCGCCCCCTCCACTCCACTCGGCACATCGATGGCTGCCCACCCGCCTCCCAGACTTGCTCCCACCCACCAACAATACCGGCCACCGATGTCCGGTGCAGAGAGGGCCACAGAGTGGCTCTCTCTGCATCGGATGGCCAAGGGGGGTTATTGCAGGATGCCTCGATATCGAGGCATCACTGCAATAACCGGAGCAGGATCGCTTCCAGCTGCTTTCCAGACCAAGGACGTACGCCACACGTCCTCGGTCATTAACTGTATTTTTTTTGAGGACGTGTGGCGTACGTCCTTGGTCGTTAAGGGGTTAAAAGACAGACAAAAATTATTAAAATCTTAGGCCTAGATTTAGAGTTTGGCGGTAGCTGTGAAAACCAATGTTAGAGGCTCCTAACGCTGGTTTTTACCGCCCGCTGGTATTTAGAGTCAGTCAGGAAAGGGTCTAACGCTCACTTTGCAGCCGCGACTTTTCCATACCGCAGATCCCCCTACGCCATTTGCGTATCCTATCTCTTCAATGGGATCTTTCTAACGCCGGTATTTAGAGTCTTGGCTGAAGTGAGCGTTAGAAATCTAACGACAAAACTCCAGCCGCAGAAAAAAGTAAGTAGTTAAGAGCTTTCTAGGCTAACGCCGGTTTATAAAGCTCTTAACTACTGTGCTCTAAAGTACACTAACACCCATAAACTACCTATGTACCCCTAAACCGAGGTCCCCCCACATCGCCGCCACTCTATTAAATTTTTTTAACCCCTAATCTGCCGCTCCGTACACCTCCGCAACCTACGTTATCCCTATGTACCCCTAATCTGCTGCCCCTAATACCGCCGACACCTACATAATATTTATTAACCCCTAATCTGCCGCCCCCGCTATCGCTGACCCCTGCATATTTTTTTAACCCCTAATCTGCTGCTCCGTACACCGCCGTAACCTACATTATACCTATGTACCCCTTATCTGCTGCCCCTAACACAGCCGACCCCTATATTATATTTATTAACCCCTAATCTGCCGCCCCCACCTACCTACAATTATTAACCCCTAATCTGCTGACCGGAACACACCGCTACTATAATAAATGTATTAACCCCTAAAGCTAAGTCTAACCCTAACACTAACACCCCCTAAGTTAAATATAATTTAAATCTAACGAAATAAATTAACTCTTATTAAATAAATTATTCCTATTTAAAGCTAAATACTTACCTGTAAAATAAACCCTAATATAGCTACAATATAAATTATAATTATATTGTAGCTATTTTAGGATTAATATTTATTTTACAGGCAACTTTGTAATTATTTTAACCAGGTACAATAGCTATTAAATAGTTAATAACTATTTAATAGTTACCTAGTTAAAATAATTACAAAATTACCTGTAAAATAAATCATAACCTAAGTTACAATTAAACCTAACACTGCACTATCAATAAATTAATTAAATAAAATACCTACAATTATCTACAATTAAACCTAACACTAAACTATCAATAAATTAATTAAATACAATACCTACAAATAAATACAATTAAATAAACTAACTAAAGTACAAAAAATAAAAAAGAACTAAGTTACAAAAAATAAAAAAATATTTACAAACATTAGAAAAATATTACAACAATTTTAAACAATGGGATCTTTCTAACGCCGGTATTTAGAGTCTTGGCTGAAGTGAGCGTTAGAAATCTAACGACAAAACTCCAGCCGCAGAAAAAAGTAAGTAGTTAAGAGCTTTCTAGGCTAACGCCGGTTTATAAAGCTCTTAACTACTGTGCTCTAAAGTACACTAACACCCATAAACTACCTATGTACCCCTAAACCGAGGTCCCCCCACATCGCCGCCACTCTATTAAATTTTTTTAACCCCTAATCTGCCGCTCCGTACACCTCCGCAACCTACGTTATCCCTATGTACCCCTAATCTGCTGCCCCTAATACCGCCGACACCTACATAATATTTATTAACCCCTAATCTGCCGCCCCCGCTATCGCTGACCCCTGCATATTTTTTTAACCCCTAATCTGCTGCTCCGTACACCGCCGTAACCTACATTATACCTATGTACCCCTTATCTGCTGCCCCTAACACAGCCGACCCCTATATTATATTTATTAACCCCTAATCTGCCGCCCCCACCTACCTACAATTATTAACCCCTAATCTGCTGACCGGAACACACCGCTACTATAATAAATGTATTAACCCCTAAAGCTAAGTCTAACCCTAACACTAACACCCCCTAAGTTAAATATAATTTAAATCTAACGAAATAAATTAACTCTTATTAAATAAATTATTCCTATTTAAAGCTAAATACTTACCTGTAAAATAAACCCTAATATAGCTACAATATAAATTATAATTATATTGTAGCTATTTTAGGATTAATATTTATTTTACAGGCAACTTTGTAATTATTTTAACCAGGTACAATAGCTATTAAATAGTTAATAACTATTTAATAGTTACCTAGTTAAAATAATTACAAAATTACCTGTAAAATAAATCATAACCTAAGTTACAATTAAACCTAACACTACACTATCAATAAATTAATTAAATAAAATACCTACAATTATCTACAATTAAACCTAACACTAAACTATCAATAAATTAATTAAATACAATACCTACAAATAAATACAATTAAATAAACTAACTAAAGTACAAAAAATAAAAAAGAACTAAGTTACAAAAAATAAAAAAATATTTACAAACATTAGAAAAATATTACAACAATTTTAAACTAATTACACCTACTCTAAGCCCCCTAATAAAATAACAAAGACCCCCAAAATAAAAAAATGCCCTATTCTATTCTAAATTAAAAAAGTTCAAAGCTCTTTTACCTTACCAGCCATGAAAAGGGCCATTTGCGGGGCATGCCCCAAATAATTCAGCTCTTTTGCCTGTAAAAAAAACATACAATACCCCCCCAACATTACAACCCACCACCCACATACCCCTAATCTAACCCAACCCCCCCTTAAATAAACCTAACACTAAGCCCCTGAAGATCTTAATACCTTATCTTCACCATGCCAGGTTCACCGATCCGTCCACCGAAGTCTTGATCCAAGCCTCCGAAATCTTGATCCAAGCCCAAGCGGGGGCTGAAGAGTGACGTCCATCCTCCGGCTGAAGTCTTGATCCAAGCGGGCAGAAGAGGACATCCGGACCGGCAAACATCTTCATCCAAGCCGCATCTTCTCTGTTCTTCAATCCGATGACGACCGGCTGATCTTCAAGACCTCCAGTGCGGATCCATCCATCTTCATCGATGACTTCCCGACGAATGACGGTTCCTTTAAGGGACGTCATCCAAGATGGCGTCCCTCAAATTCCGATTGGCTGATAGGATTCTATCAGCCAATCGGAATTAAGGTAGGAAAATTCTGATTGGCTGATGAAATCACCCAATCAGATTCAAGTTCAATCCGATTGGCTGATCCAATCAGCCAATCAGATTGAGATCGCATTCTATTGGCTGTTCCGATCAGCCAATAGAATGCGAGATCAATCTGATTGGCTGATCGGATCAGCCAATCGGATTGAACTTGAATCTTATTGGCTGATTCCATCAGCCAATCAGAATTTTCCTACCTTAATTCCGATTGGCTGATAGAATCCTATCAGCCAATTGGAATTCGAGGGACGCCATCTTGGATGACGTCCCTTAAAGGAACCGTCATTCGTCGGGAAGTCGTCGGTGAAGATGGATGGATCCGCGCTGGAGGTCTTGAAGATCAGCCGGTCGTCATCGGATTGAAGAACATAGAAGATGCGGCTTGGATGAAGATGTTTGCCGGTCCGGATGTCCTCTTCTGCCCGCTTGGATCAAGACTTCAGCCGAAGGATGGACGTCACTCTTCAGCACCCGCTTGGGCTTGGATCAAGATTTTGGACACTTGGATCAACACTTCGGTGGACGGATCGGTGAACCTGGCATGGTGAAGATAAGGTAGGAAGATCTTCAGGGGCTTAGTGTTAGGTTTATTTAAGGGGGGTTTGGGTTAGATTAGGGGTATGTGGGTGGTGGGTTGTAATGTTGGGGGGGTATTGTATGGGTTTTTTTACAGGCAAAAGAGCTGAATTATTTGGGGCATGCCCCGCAAATGGCCCTTTTCAGGGCTGGTAAGGTAAATTTAATTTAGAATAGGGTAGGGCATTTTTTTATTTTGGGGGTCTTTGTTATTTTATTAGGGGGCTTAGAGTAGGTGTAATTAGTTTAAAATTGTTGTAATATTTTTCTAATGTTTGTAAATATTTTTTTTATTTTTTGTAACTTAGTTCTTTTTTATTTTTTGTACTTTAGTTAGTTTATTTAATTGTAGTTATTTGTAGGTATTGTATTTAATTAATTTATTGATAGTGTAGTGTTAGGTTTAATTGTAACTTAGGTTAGGATTTATTTTACAGGTAATTTTGTAATTATTTTAACTATTTTAGCTATTGTAACTGGTTAAAATAAATACAAAGTTGCTTGTAAAATAAATATTAATCCTAAAATGGCAACAATATAATTATAATTTATATTGTAGCTATATTAGGATTTATTTTACAGGTAAGTATTTAGCTTTAAATAGGAATAATTTATTTAATAAGAGTTAATTTATTTCGTTAGATTTAAATTATATTTAATTTAGGGGGGTGTTAGTGTTAGGGTTAGACTTAGCTTTAGGGGTTAATCCATTTATCAGAGTAGCGGCGAGATCCGATCTGCAGATTAGGGGTTAATTATTGTAGGTAGCTGGCAGCGACGTTGTGGGGGGCAGATTAGGGGTTAATAAATATAATATAGGGGTCGGCGGTGTTAGGGGCAGCAGATTAGGGGTACATAGGGATAACGTAGGTTGCGGCGGTGTACAGAGCGGCAGATTAGGGGTTAATTGTGTAATGCAGGGGTCAGCGATAGCGGCGGCAGCAGATTAGGGGTTAATAAGTGTAAGGTTAGGGGTGTTTAGACTCGGGGTACATGTTAGGGTGTTAGGTGCTGACATAGAAAGTGTTTCCCCATAGGAAACAATGGGGCTGCGTTAGGAGCTGAACGCTGCATTTTTGCAGGTATTAGGTTTTTTTTCAGCTCAAACTGTCCCGTTTTTTAAGCTGGCCGCGTCCGTAAGCAACGCTGGTATCTAGAGTTGCAGTGGTGGTAAATATGCTATACGCTCCTTTTTTGGAGCCTAACGCAGCCATTCTGTGAACTCTAAATACCAGCGGTATTTAAAAGGTGCGGGGAAAAAAAAGCATGTGTAGCTAACGCACCCCTTTGGCCGCAGAACTCTAAATCTAGCCGTTAGAAACTTTAAATTTTTTTAAGCCATGTAAACAAAAGGATACACTACATGACCTTTAAGCCTTCTTCTACAAGATACGACGAGTCCACGGATTTCATCCTTACTTGTGGGATATTAACCTCCTGCTAACAGGAAGTGGCAAAGAGCACCACAGCAGAGCTGTATATATAGCTCCTCCCTTCCCCTCCACCACCAGTCATTCTCTTTGCCTGTGTTATACTAGGAAGACATGGTAAAGTGAGGTGTTAGTTTTGGTATATTCAATCAAGAATTTTTTTATTTTAAATGGTACCGGTGAGTACTATTTTCCTCAGGGGGATATGAAAGAAGATTTCTGCCCTGAGGTTGAAGATCTTAGCAGTTGTAACTAAGATCCATGCTGGTTCCCACAAGACTTCTGAAGGTAACCATTATTATTTTTTATTATTATTATCGGTTATTTGTGGAGCGCCAACAGATTCCGCAGCGCTATAAACAAAGGGGGAGTACAACAAAACAATTATAGGGTAGAGGGCCCTGCCAAGAGTTGCACTGTTGTAGTCAGCTCTTAAGAAGGTGATCTACAAACAGCTGGACTTTTAGGCTTACATGCTAAGAGGGTTCAGGGGATTGCAGTGGAGGAGAGGAACTGGTATTAGGAATGGTTAGCGTAGGTTGTATGCGTCCCTGAACAGTAGAGTCTTTAGGGAGCACTTGAAGCTTTTAAAACTAGAAGAGAGTCTTGTGGAGCAAGGCAGAGAGTTCCACAAGATGGGAGCCAGTCTGGAGAAGTCCTGTAAACGGGAGTGTGATGAGGTGACAAGAGAGGAGGAGAGTAGGAGGTCATGAGCAGAGCGAAGGGGACGGGAGGACATGAGACATCTTCAGGATGGAGACCGGTTTCATGCTTCAAACAGCATTAAGGTATGTGCAGCCTTTTATTTTCTGAGGAGACTTGGTATATCAGAATTGGTTGACATGTATTTCCCTGTATGGGAATGGGGTAAGCAGAAATCCTATTATTCAGAAAGTGGTTACTGGAGTCCCTGGAGTTTTGTTACAGATAGTTGACATTTTATGGGCTTTCATGACACTATGGGAGAGGCAATATAAAACGATTCCTAAAGTTTTAATTTTTTGGCATTAAACTGGCTGTTTACTGATGTGTTGAGGGGGCACATTGATTTTATTACATTGTGTGTTAAAACCGCTTCTCCATGCGGTTGGATTTGAGCCTGCTCCAGTATCAACCTTAAGGGGTGGGGCCTGTTTTCGCGCACTTAGATGCGCACTTACCTCAGTCTAGGCAGTAGTAACTCCGGTGGCTTCTGACTGTATACTAGCTCCAGAGTGTTGGACAGCTGTTTCGAAGTACCCTGGGGGCAGGTAGGCGCAGAGGGTATTTTTGATTATAAACTGACATTTTGTTGATCTAAGTACTTTAGAGCCTTATTTTTTCCCTTGCTTATGGGGTGCAATAATTTTTGGATAAACCAACGTATTTAAGTTAACTTTAGAGTTGATTTAAGGTTATTTGAGCAGTTTTGGAAAATTTGTTCACTTTTTATTTTCTTAAAGGCTCAGTACAAATTTCAGCGTTGTCAATTTTGTTTCACAAGCGTTTGGCAGATGTGCCAGATGTTCAGTCTTTTTGTGAGGTTCTAACCAGAATTAAGCCTGTATTTAGACCAATTACTCCTCCCTGGAGTTTAAATTTAGTTCTTCGAGTTCTTCAAGGGGTTCCGTTTGAACCTTTACATTCCATAGATATAAAATTATTATCTTGGAAAGTTCTGTTTTTGGTTGCTATTTCTTCTGCTCGACGAGTTTCTGAGCTTTCAGCATTACAGTGTAGTTTGCCTTATCTCATTTTTCATTCTGATAAGGTGGTTTTACGTACCAAACCTGGATTTCTTCCTAAGGTTTTTTCAAATAAGAATATTAATCAGGAAATTATTGTTCCTTCATTGTGTCCTAATCCTTCTTCCAAGAAGGAGCGTCTGTTACATAACTTGGACGTGGTCCGTGCCTTAAAGTTTTACTTACAGGCAACTAAGGATTTCCGTCAATCATCCTCATTGTTCATTGTTTATTCTGGAAAGCGTAGGGGTCAGAAAGCTATGGCTACCTCTCTTTCTTTCTGGCTGAGAAGTTTCAAACGCCTGGCATATGAGACTGCTGGACAGCAGCCTCCTGAAAGAATTACGGCTCATTCTACTAGGTCTGTGGCTTCCACATGGGCATTTAAAAATGATGCATCTGTTGAACAGATTTGTAAGGCTGCGACTTGGTCGTCTCTTCATACTTTTTCCAAATTTTCCAAATTTTATACTTTTGCTTCTTCTGAGGCTGTTTTTGGGAGGAAAGTTCTTCAAGCAGTGGTGCCTTCTGTTTAGGTCTCTGTCTTTTCCTTCCCTTTCATCCGTGTCCTGTTGCTTTGGTATTGTATCCCACAAGTAAAGATGAAATCCGTGGACTTGTCGTATCTTGTAGAAGAAAAGGAAATTTATGCTTAACTGATAAATTGATTTCTTCTACGATAAGACAAGTCCACGGCCCTCCCTGTCAATATTAGACAGATTATGTTTTTTATTATTTATAACTTCAGTCACCTCTGCACCTTTTAGCTTTTTCCTTTCTCTTCCTATAACCTTCGTTTGAATGACTAGTGGTGGAGGGGAAGGGAGGAGCTATATATACAGCTCTGCTGTGGTGCTCTTTGCCACTTCCTGTTAGCAGGAGGATAATATCCCACAAGAAAGGATGAAATCCGTGGACTTGTCGTATCGTAGAAGAAATCAATTTATCAGGTAAGCATAAATTTCCTTTTTGTGAATTTTATTAAAATTCATGTCAGTTAGAACTTGTCATAATTTAAAAAAAAAAGTAATTTTCCTCCAGTGTACTTGAGTCTGAAATATTTTAAAGTTCTCTATCCTGTGAGCTATATGGATGTTTGATTCGTTCTGTAATAGCTTAAATTATTTATAATTAAATCACTGACAGAAGCAGTAGACTGTTAGCCCATCATAGACACGGGTTAAATATGTTTACATGCAAGATATCTGTGTTGATGGTTTGTGAGTTTAGGATATTTTGGTACAAGCTCTGATACATGACTATTAAAATAAATAAATTAAAAAAATACTAATTACCCTGAGGGTGGTCTTGAACCTGTAAAGGTCAGTCCAGCAGCAAGATACTCTAACACCTGCAGTGCTTGGACACCTAACAATTAACCATTGGTGTTTTCTTCACCATAGACAAAAGTGATATAAGTTAAAGGACAGTAAAGTCCAAATTAAACTTTCATGATTCAGATAGGACATGTCATTTTAAACAACTTTATAATTTACTTTTATCATCAAATGTGCTTTGTTCTCTTGGTATTCTGAGTTGAAAGCTACACCTAGGTAGGCTCATATGCTAATTTCTAAGTCCCTGAAGGTATTTGACAGTTGTTCACAGCTAGAAGGCGCTAGTTCATGTGTTTCATATAAATAACATTGTCCTCATGCACGTGGATTCAGCACCAATTTACTGAAATGCAAGTCTATCAAAAGATCTGAGTTAAAGGGCCATAATACCCAAATGTTGAAACACTTGAAAGTGATGCAGCATAGCTGTAAAAAGCTGACTAGAAAATATCACCTGAACATCTCTATGTAAAAAAGAAAGATATTTTACCTCAAAAATTCCTCAGTAGCCACCTCCCATTGTAAAGGACTTCTAAGCAGCATATTAGTATGTCTGTCCCAGGACAGCGGAAGGGACGACCTTACGTGAACTCTCATCTTATTTCCTATTCAGTTTAAAGGAAGTTTGCTATGAAATCTCATGAGAGTTAAGTGAAGTTAAGTATAAAACGATTCCTAAAGTTTTAATTTTTTGGCATTAAACTGGCTGTTTACTGATGTGTTGAGGGGGCACATTGATTTTATTACATTGTGTGTTAAAACCGCTTCTCCATGCGGTTGGATTTGGGCCTGCTCCAGTATCAACCTTAAGGGGTGGGGCCTGTTTTCGCGCACTTAGATGCGCACTTACCTCAGTCTAGGCAGTAGTAACCCCGGTGGCTTCTGACTGAATACTAGCTCCAGAGTGTTGGACAGCTGTTTCGAAGTACCCTGGGGGCAGGTAGGCGCAGAGGGTATTTTTGATTATAAACTGACATTTTGTTGATCTAAGTACTTTAGAGCCTTATTTTTTCCCTTGCTTATGGGGTGCAATAATTTTTTGATAAACCAACGTATTTAAGTTAACTTTAGAGTTGATTTAAGGTTATTTGAGCAGTTTTGGAAAATTTGTTCACTTTTTATTTTCTTAAAGGCGCAGTACAAATTTCAGCGTTGTCAATTTTGTTTCACAAGCGTTTGGCAGATGTGCCAGATGTTCAGTCTTTTTGTGAGGTTCTAACCAGAATTAAGCCTGTATTGAGACCAATTACTCCTCCCTGGAGTTTAAATTTAGTTCTTCGAGTTCTTCAAGGGGTTCCGTTTGAACCTTTACATTCCATAGATATAAAATTATTATCTTGGAAAGTTCTGTTTTTGGTTGCTATTTCTTCTTCTCGACGAGTTTCTGAGCTTTCAGCATTACAGTGTAATTCGCCTTATCTCATTTTTCATTCTGATAAGGTGGTTTTACGTACCAAACCTGGATTTCTTCCTAAGGTTTTTTCAAATAAGAATATTAATCAGGAAATTATTGTTCCTTCATTGTGTCCTAATCCTTCTTCCAAGAAGGAGCGTCTGTTACATAACTTGGACGTGGTCCATGCCTTAAAGTTTTACTTACAGGCAACTAAGGATTTCCGTCAATCATCCTCATTGTTCATTGTTTATTCTGGAAAGCGTAGGGGTCAGAAAGATATGGCTACCTCTCTTTCTTTCTGGCTGAGAAGTTTCAAACGCCTGGCATATGAGACTGCTGGACAGCAGCCTCCTGAAAGAATTACGACTCATTCTACTAGGTCTGTGGCTTCCACATGGGCGTTTAAAAATTAGACATGTGCGGTTCGTTTCGGATTAATTCGGAAATTCGGTAAATTCGGTAAATTCGGAGATTCGGATCGATTCGGATTTCCGAATTAAAATACTTCCGAATCTACCGAATGAATCCGAAATAGCTGCCGTATCTCCGAATAAATCCGAATTAGCTCGGTAAGATTCGGCATTTCCCCATAGGAAACAATGGGAGTTTCGGCTGAAAAAAAACCTAACACCGCAGCCCCATTGTTTCCTATGGGGAAACACTAAGTCTGCACCTAACACCCTAACATGTACCCCGAGTCTCTAAACACCCCTAATCTAACACTTATTAACCCCTAATCTGCTGCCTCCGCTATCGCTGACACCTGCATTATTTTATTAACCCCTAATCTGCCGACCGAATATCGCCGCCACCTACATTATAACTATTAACCCCTAATCTGCTGTCCCTAACACCGCCGACCCCTACATTATAGTTATTAACCCCTAATCTGCCTCCCCCAACGTCGCCGCAATCTAACTATAAGTATTAACCCCTAATCTGCCGACCCGATATCGCCGCCACCTACATTATAGCTATTAACCCCTAATCTGCTGTCCCTAACACCGCCGACCCCTACATTATAGTTATTAACCCCTAATCTGCCTCCCCCAACGTCGCCGCAATCTAACTACAAGTATTAACCCCTAATCTGCCGACCCGATATCGCCGCCGCCTACATTATAGCTATTAACCCCTAATCTGCTGTCCCTAACACCGCCGACCCCTACATTATAGTTATTAACCCCTAATCTGCCTCCCCCCAACGTCGCCGCAATCTAACTACAAGTATTAACCCCTAATCTGCCGACCGCAAATCGCAGCCACTATAATAAATGTATTAACCCCTAAACCGCCGCACTCCCGCCTCGCAAACACTATAATACATTTTATTAACCCCTAATCTGCCCTCCCTAACATCGCCGCCACCTACCTACAATTATTAACCCCTAATCTCCCGCCCCCATCGTCGCCGCTACTATAATAAGGTTATTAACCCCTAAACCTAAGTCTAACCCTAACCCTAACACCCCCTAACTTAAATATAATTTAAATAAAACGAAATAAGTTTACTATAGTTAAATAAATGAATCCTATTTAAAACTAAAGACTTACCTGTAAAATAAACCCTAAGATAGCTACAATATAACTAATAGTTACATTGTAGCTATTTTAGCATATATATTTATTTTACAGGCAACTTTGTATTTATTTTAACTAGGTACAATAGTTATTAAATAGTTAATAACTATTTAATAACTACCTAGCTAAAATAAATACAAATTTACCTGTAAAATAAATCCTAACCTAAGTTACACTAACACCTAACACTACACTATCATTAAATTAACTAAATAAATGAATCCTATTTAAAACAAAATACTTACCTGTAAAATAAACCCTAATATAGCTGCAATATAACTAATAGTTACATTGTAGCTATTTTAGCATTTATATTTATTTTACAGACAACTTTGTATTTATTTTAACTAGGTACAATAGCTATTACATAGTTATTGACTAATTAATAGCTACCTAGTTAAAATAATTACAAAATTACCTGTAAAATAAATCCTAACCTAAGTTACAATTAAACCTAATTAACTACAAGTACCTACAATTATCTACAATTAAATAAACTAAAGTACAAAACCCCCCCACTAAATTACAAAAAAAAACAAACACTAAATTACAAAAAATAAAAAAATATTACAAGAATTTTAAACTAATTACACCTAATCTAAGCCCCCTAATAAAATAACAAAGCCCCCCAAAATAAAAAAAATGCCCTACCTTATACTAAATTACAAAAGTTAACAGCTCTATTACCTTACCAGCCCTGAACAGGGCCCTTTGCGGGGCATGCCCCAAAGAAAACAGCTCTTTTGCCTGTAAAAAAAAAACACAATCCCCCCCCCACATTACAACCCACCACCCACATACCCCTACTCTAACCCAAACCCCCCTTAAATAAACCTAACACTACCCCCCTGAAGATCTCCCTACCTTGAGTCGTGTTCACCCAGCCGGGCCGAAGTCTTCATCCGATGGGGCAGAAGAGGACATCCAGACCGGCAGAAGTCTTCATCCAAGCGGGGCAAGAAGAGGTCTTCCATCCATCATACAAGTACCAAAATACAAACAAACACTAAATTACAAAAAATAATAAAATATTACAATAATTTTAAACTAATTACACCTAATCTAAGCCCCCTACTAGCTATTAATATAGCTTCAATATAACTAATAGTTACATTGTAGCTATTTTAGGATTTATATGTATTTTACAGGCAACTTTGTATTTATTTTAACTAGGTACAATAGTTATTAAATAGTTAATAACTATTTAATAACTACCTAGCTAAAATAAATACAAATTTACCTGTAAAATAAATCATAACCTAAGTTACAATTACACCTAACACTACACTATCATTAAATTAACTAAATAAATGAATCCTATATAAAACTAAAGACTTACCTGTAAAATAAACCCTAATATAGCTGCAATATAACTAATAGTTACATTGTAGCTATTTTAGCATTTATATTTATTGTACAGGCAACTTTGTATTCATTTTAACTAGGTTCAATAGCTATTAAATAGATATTGACTATTTAATAGCTACCTAGTTAAAATAATTACAAAATTACCTGTAAAATAAATCCTAACCTAAGTTACAATTAAACCTAACACTACACTATCATTAAATAAATTAACTACAAGTACCTACAATTAAATGCAATTAAAAAAACTAAACTAAAGTACAAACCCCCCCCCCACTAAATTACAAAAAATAAAAAAATATTACAAGAATTTTAAACTAATTACACCTAATCTAAGCCCCCTAATAAAATAACAAAGCCCCCCAAAATAAAAAAAATGCCCTAACCTATACTAAATTACAAAAGTTAACAGCTCTATTACCTTACCAGCCCTGAACAGGGCCCTTTGCGGGGCATGCCCCAAAGAAAACAGCTCTTTTGCCTGTAAAAAAAACCCACAATCCCTCCCCCCACATTACAACCCACCACCCACATACCCCTACTCTAACCCAAACCCCCCTTAAATAAACCTAACACTACCCCCCTGAAGATCTCCCTACCTTGAGTCGTGTTCACCCAGCCGGGCCGAAGTCTTCATCCGATGGGGCAGAAGAGGACATCCAGACTGGCAGAAGTCTTCATCCAAGCGGGGCAAGAAGAGGTCTTCCATCCATCAGAAAAGTACAAAAAAACAAACAAACACTAAATTAGCAAAAATAATAAAATATTACAATAATTTTAAACTAATTACACCTAATCTAAGCCCCCTACTAGCTATTAATATAGCTACAATATAACTAATAGTTACATTGTAGCTATTTTAGGATTTATATTTATTTTACAGGCAACTTTGTATTTATTTTAACTAGGTACAATAGCTATTAAATAGTTAATAACTACCTAGCTAAAATAAATACAAATTTACCTGTAAAATAAACCCTAACCTAAGTTACACTAACACCTAACACTACACTATCATTAAATTAACTAAATAAATTAATCCTATATAAAACTAAATACTTACCTGTAAAATAAACCCTAATATAGCTACAATATAACTAATGGTTATATTGTAGCTATTTTAGCATTTATATTTATTTTACAGGCAACTTTGTATTTATTTTAACTAGGTACAATAGCTATTAAATAGATATTTACTGTTTAATAGCTACCTAGTTAAAATAATTACAAAATTACCTGTAAAATAAATCCTAACCTAAGTTACTATTAAACCTAACTCTACACTATCATTAAATAAATTAACTACAAGTACCTACAATTAAATACAATGAAATAAACTAAACTAAAGTACAAAAAAACAAACACTAAATTACAAAAAATAAAAAAATATTACAAGAATTTTAAACTAATTACACCTAATCTAAGCCCCCTAATAAAATAACAAAGCCCCCCAAAATAAAAAAATGCCCTACCCTATACTAAATTACAAAAGTAATCAGCTCTATTACCTTACCAGCCCTTAAAAGGGCCTTTTGCGGGGCATGCCCCAAAGAAAACAGCTCTTTTGCCTGTAAAAAAAAACACAATACCCCCCCCCACATTACAACCCACCACCCACATACCCCTACTCTAACCCAAACCCCCCTTAAATAAACCTAACACTACCCCCCCTGAAGATCTCTCTACCGTGTCTTCACCCAGCGGGCCGAAGTCTTCATCCGATCGGGCAGAAGAGGACATCCAGACCGGCAGAAGTCTTCATCCAAGCGGGGCAAGAAGAGGTCTTCCATCCATCAGAAGTCTTGATCCAGGCGGCATCTTCTCTGTTCATCCATCCGGAGCGGAGCGGCAGCATCCTGAAGACATCCCACGCAGAGCATCCTCTTCTTTCTTGATCCGACGACTAGGTGACTGTACCTTTAAGTGACGTCATCCAAGATGGCGTCCCTTGAATTCCGATTGGCTGATAGGATTCTATCAGCCAATCGGAATTAAGGTAGGAAAAATCTGATTGGCTGATTTAATCAGCCAATCAGATTCAAGTTCAATCCGACTGGCTGATGGAATCAGCCAATCAGATTGACCTCGCATTCTATTGGCTGTTCCGATCAGCCAATAGAATGCGAGCTCAATCTGATTGGCTGATTGGATCAGCCAATCGGATTGAACTTGAATCTGATTGGCTGATTGAATCAGCCAATCAGATTTTTCATACCTTAATTCCGATTGGCTGATAGAATCCTATCAGCCAATCGGAATTCAAGGGACGCCATCTTGGATGACGTCACTTAAAGGTACAGTCACCTAGTCGTCGGATCAAGAAAGAAGAGGATGCTCTGCGTTGGATGTCTTCAGGATGCTGCCGCTCCGCTCCGGATGGATGAACAGAGAAGATGCCGCCTGGATCAAGACTTCTGATGGATGGAAGACCTCTTCTTGCCCCGCTTGGATGAAGACTTCTGCCGGTCTGGATGTCCTCTTCTGCCCGATCGGATGAAGACTTCGGCCCGCTGGGTGAAGACACGGTAGAGAGATCTTCAGGGGGGTAGTGTTAGGTTTATTTAAGGGGGGTTTGGGTTAGAGTAGGGGTATGTGGGTGGTGGGTTGTAATGTGGGGGGGGGTATTGTGTTTTTTTTTACAGGCAAAAGAGCTGTTTTCTATGGGTCATGCCCCGCAAAAGGCCCTGTTCAGGGCTGGTAAGGTAATAGAGCTGATTACTTTTGTAATTTAGTATAGGGTAGGGCATTTTTTTATTTTGGGGGGCTTTGTTATTTTATTAGGGGGCTTAGATTAGGTGTAATTAGTTTAAAATTCCTGTAATTTTTTTTATTTTTTGTAATTTAGTGTTTGTTTTTTTTGTACTTTAGTTTAGTTTATTTCATTGTATTTAATTGTAGGTACTTGTAGTTAATTTATTTAATGATAGTGTAGAGTTAGGTTTAATAGTAACATAGGTTAGGATTTATTTTACAGGTAATTTTGTAATTATTTTAACTAGGTAGCTATTAATTAGTCAATAACTATTTAATAGCTTTTGTACCTAGTTAAAATAAATACAAAGTTGCCTGTAAAATAAATATAAATGCTAAAATAGCTACAATGTAACTATTAGTTATATTGTAGCTATATTAGAGTTTATTTTACAGGTAAGTATTTAGTTTTATATAGGATTAATTTATTTAGTTAATTTAATGACAGTGTAGTGTTAGGTGTAATTGTAACTTAGGTTAGGGTTTATTTTACAGGTAAATTTGTATTTATTTTAGCTAGGTAGTTATTAACTATTTAATAGCTATTGTACCTAGTTAAAATAAATACAAAGTTGCCTGTAAAATAAATATAAATCCTAAAATAGCTACAATGTAACTATTAGTTATATTGTAGCTATATTAATAGCTAGTAGGGGGCTTAGATTAGGTGTAATTAGTTTAAAATTATTGCAATATTTTATTATTTTTGCTAATTTAGTGTTTGTTTGTTTTTTTGTACTTTTCTGATGGATGGAAGATCTCTTCTTGCCCCGCTTGGATGAAGACTTCTGCCAGTCTGGATGTCCTCTTCTGCCCCATCGGATGAAGACTTCGGCCCGGCTGGGTGAACACGACTCAAGGTAGGGAGATCTTCAGGGGGGTAGTGTTAGGTTTATTTAAGGGGGGTTTGGGTTAGAGTAGGGGTATGTGGGTGGTGGGTTGTAATGTGGGGGGGGGGTTGTGTTTTTTTTTACAGGCAAAAGAGCTGTTTTCTTTGGGGCATGCCCCGCAAAAGGCCCTGTTCAGGGCTGGTAAGGTAATAGAGCTGTTAACTTTTGTAATTTAGTATAGGGTAGGGCATTTTTTTTATTTTGGGGGGCTTTGTTATTTTATTAGGGGGCTTAGATTAGGTGTAATTAGTTTAAAATTCTTGTAATATTTTTTTATTTTTTGTAATTTAGTGGGGGGGGGGGGTTGTACTTTAGTTTAGTTTTTTAATTGTATTTAATTGTAGGTACTTGTAGTTAATTTATTTAATGATAGTGTAGTGTTAGGTTTAATTGTAACTTAGGTTAGGATTTATTTTACAGGTAATTTTGTAATTATTTTAACTAGGTAGCTATTAAACAGTAAATATCTATTTAATAGCTATTGTACCTAGTTAAAATAAATACAAAGTTGCCTGTACAATAAATATAAATGCTAAAATAGCTACAATGTAACTATTAGTTATATTGCAGCTATATTAGGGTTTATTTTACAGGTAAGTCTTTAGTTTTATATAGGATTCATTTATTTAGTTAATTTAATGATAGTGTAGTGTTAGGTGTAATTGTAACTTAGGTTATGATTTATTTTACAGGTAAATTTGTATTTATTTTAGCTAGGTAGTTATTAAATAGTTATTAACTATTTAATAGCTATTGTACCTAGTTAAAATAAATACAAAGTTGCCTGTAAAATAAATATAAATCCTAAAATAGCTACAATGTAACTATTAGTTATATTGAAGCTATATTAATAGCTAGTAGGGGGCTTAGATTAGGTGTAATTAGTTTAAAATTATTGTAATATTTTATTATTTTTTGTAATTTAGTGTTTGTTTGTATTTTGGTACTTGTATGATGGATGGAAGACCTCTTCTTGCCCCGCTTGGATGAAGACTTCTGCCGGTCTGGATGTCCTCTTCTGCCCCATCGGATGAAGACTTCGGCCCGGCTGGGTGAACACGACTCAAGGTAGGGAGATCTTCAGGGGGGTAGTGTTAGGTTTATTTAAGGGGGGTTTGGGTTAGAGTAGGGGTATGTGGGTGGTGGGTTGTAATGTGGGGGGGGGATTGTGTTTTTTTTTTTACAGGCAAAAGAGCTGTTTTCTTTGGGGCATGCCCCGCAAAGGGCCCTGTTCAGGGCTGGTAAGGTAATATAGCTGTTAACTTTTGTAATTTAGTATAGGGTAGGGCATTTTTTTTATTTTGGGGGGCTTTGTTATTTTATTAGGGGGCTTAGATTAGGTGTAATTAGTTTAAAATTCTTGTAATATTTTTTTATTTTTTGTAATTTAGTGTTTGTTTTTTTTTGTAATTTAGTGGGGGGGTTTTGTACTTTAGTTTATTTAATTGTAGATAATTGTAGGTACTTGTAGTTAATTAGGTTTAATTGTAACTTAGGTTAGGATTTATTTTACAGGTAATTTTGTAATTATTTTAACTAGGTAGCTATTAATTAGTCAATAACTATTTAATAGCTTTTGTACCTAGTTAAAATAAATACAAAGTTGCCTGTAAAATAAATATAAATGCTAAAATAGCTACAATGTAACTATTAGTTATATTGCAGCTATATTAGGGTTTATTTTACAGGTAAGTATTTTGTTTTAAATATGATTCATTTATTTAGTTAATTTAATGATAGTGTAGTGTTAGGTGTTAGTGTAACTTAGGTTAGGATTTATTTTACAGGTAAATTTGTATTTATTTTAGCTAGGTAGTTATTAAATAGTTATTAACTATTTAATAACTATTGTACCTAGTTAAAATAAATACAAAGTTGCCTGTAAAATAAATATAAATGCTAAGATAGCTACAATGTAACTATTAGTTATATTGCAGCTATCTTAGGGTTTATTTTACAGGTAAGTCTTTAGTTTTAAATATGATTCATTTATTTAACTATAGTAAACTTATTTCGTTTTATTTAAATTATATTTAAGTTAGGGGGTGTTAGGGTTAGGGTTAGACTTAGGTTTAGGGGTTAATAACCTTATTATAGTAGCGGCGACGATGGGGGCGGGAGATTAGGGGTTAATAATTGTAGGTAGGTGGCGGCGATGTTAGGGAGGGCAGATTAGGGGTTAATAAAATGTATTATAGTGTTTGCGAGGCGGGAGTGCGGCGGTTTAGGGGTTAATACATTTATTATAGTGGCGGCGATTTGCGGTCGGCAGATTAGGGGTTAATACTTGTAGTTAGATTGCGGCGACGTTGGGGGGAGGCAGATTAGGGGTTAATAACTATAATGTAGGGGTCGGCGGTGTTAGGGACAGCAGATTAGGGGTTAATAGCTATAATGTAGGCGGCGGCGATATCGGGTCGGCAGATTAGGGGTTAATACTTATAGTTAGATTGCGGCGACGTTGGGGGAGGCAGATTAGGGGTTAATAACTATAATGTAGGGGTCGGCGGTGTTAGGGACAGCAGATTAGGGGTTAATAGCTATAATGTAGGCGGCGGCGATATCGGGTCGGCAGATTAGGGGTTAATACTTATAGTTAGATTGCGGCGACGTTGGGGGAGGCAGATTAGGGGTTAATAACTATAATGTAGGGGTCGGCGGTGTTAGGGACAGCAGATTAGGGGTTAATAGCTATAATGTAGGCGGCGGCGATATCCGATCGGCAGATTAGGGGTTAAATAATGTTATTATAGGGTTTGCGATGTGGGGGGGGCCTCGGTTTAGTGGTTCATAGGTAGTTTATGGGTGTTAGTGACTTAGTGTACTAAATGGGTGTTAGTGTAGTAAAAACATACCGAATTTCGTAACGGAATAGAACCGAATTCAGCCGAATCCGAATAAATCCGAAACGAATTTATTCGGATCCGAATAAATCCGAAACGAATTTATTCAAATTTTGCCGAATCAGATTCGATCCGAAACGAAATTCTAAAAGTCCGAATCGATCCGAACCGAAAACGAACCGAATTTTTTAGCGGTGCACATGTCTATTAAAAATGATGCATCTGTTGAACATATTTGTAAGGCTGCGACTTGGTCGTCTCTTCATACTTTTTCCAAATTTTCCAAATTTGATACTTTTGCTTCTTCTGAGGCTGTTTTTGGGAGGAAAGTTCTTCAAGCAGTGGTGCCTTCTGTTTAGGTCTCTGTCTTTTCCTTCCCTTTCATCCGTGTCCTGTTGCTTTGGTATTGTATCCCACAAGTAAAGATGAAATCCGTGGACTTGTCGTATCTTGTAGAAGAAAAGGAAATTTATGCTTAACTGATAAATTGATTTCTTCTACGATAAGACAAGTCCACGGCCCTCCCTGTCAATATTAGACAGATTATGTTTTTTATTATTTATAACTTCAGTCACCTCTGCACCTTTTAGCTTTTTCCTTTCTCTTCCTATAACCTTCGGTTGAATGACTAGTGGTGGAGGGGAAGGGAGGAGCTATATATACAGCTCTGCTGTGGTGCTCTTTGCCACTTCCTGTTAGCAGGAGGATAATATCCCACAAGAAAGGATGAAATCCGTGGACTCGTCGTATCGTAGAAGAAATCAATTTATCAGGTAAGCATAAATTTCCTTTTTGGGAATTTTATTAAAATTCATGTCAGTTAGAACTTGTCATAATTTAAAAAAAAAAGTAATTTTCCTCCAGTGTATTTGAGTCTGAAATATTTTAAAGTTCTCTATCCTGTGAGCTATATGGATGTTTGATTCGTTCTGTAATAGCTTAAATTATTTATAATTAAATCACTGACAGAAGCAGTAGACTGTTAGCCCATCATAGACACGGGTTAAATATGTTTACATGCAAGATATCTGTGTTGATGGTTTGTGAGTTTAGGATATTTTGGTACAAGCTCTGATACATGACTATTAAAATAAATAAAATAAAAAAATACTAATTACCCTGAGGGTGGTCTTGAACCTGTAAAGGTCAGTCCAGCAGCAAGATACTCTAACACCTGCAGTGCTTGGACACCTAACAATTAACCATTGGTGTTTTCTTCACCATAGACAAAAGTGATATAAGTTAAAGGACAGTAAAGTCCAAATTAAACTTTCATGATTCAGATAGGACATGTCATTTTAAACAACTTTATAATTTACTTTTATCATCAAATGTGCTTTGTTCTCTTGGTATTCTGAGTTGAAAGCTACACCTAGGTAGGCTCATATGCTAATTTCTAAGTCCCTGAAGGTATTTGACAGTTGTTCACAGCTAGAAGGCGCTAGTTCATGTGTTTCATATAAATAACATTGTCCTCATGCACGTGGATTCAGCACCAATTTACTGAAATGCAAGTCTATCAAAAGATCTGAGTTAAAGGGCCATAATACCCAAATGTTGAAACACTTGAAAGTGATGCAGCATAGCTGTAAAAAGCTGACTAGAAAATATCACCTGAACATCTCTATGTAAAAAAGAAAGATATTTTACCTCAAAAATTCCTCAGTAGCCACCTCCCATTGTAAAGGACTTCTAAGCAGCATATTAGTATGTCTGTCCCAGGACAGCGGAAGGGACGACCTTACGTGAACTCTCATCTTATTTCCTATTCAGTTTAAAGGAAGTTTGCTATGAAATCTCATGAGAGTTAAGTGAAGTTAAGTATAAAACGATTCCTAAAGTTTTAATTTTTTGGCATTAAACTGGCTGTTTACTGATGTGTTGAGGGGGCACATTGATTTTATTACATTGTGTGTTAAAACCGCTTCTCCATGCGGTTGGATTTGGGCCTGCTCCAGTATCAACCTTAAGGGGTGGGGCCTGTTTTCGCGCACTTAGATGCGCATTTACCTCAGTCTAGGCAGTAGTAACTCCGGTGGCTTCTGACTGTATACTAGCTCCAGAGTGTTGGACAGCTGTTTCGAAGTACCCTGGGGGCAGGTAGGCGCTCCCTGGAGTTTAAATTTAGTTCTTCGAGTTCTTCAAGGGGTTCCGTTTGAACCTTTACATTCCATAGATATAAAATTATTATCTTGGAAAGTTCTGTTTTTGGTTGCTATTTCTTCTGCTCGACGAGTTTCTGAGCTTTCAGCATTACAGTGTAATTTGCCTTATCTCATTTTTCATACTGATAAGGTGGTTTTACGTACCAAACCTGGATTTCTTCCTAAGGTTTTTTCAAATAAGAATATTAATCAGGAAATTATTGTTCCTTCATTGTGTCCTAATCCTTCTTCCAAGAAGGAGCGTCTGTTACATAACTTGGACGTGGTCCGTGCCTTAAAGTTTTACTTACAGGCAACTAAGGATTTCCGTCAATCATCCTCATTGTTCATTGTTTATTCTGGAAAGCGTAGGGGTCAGAAAGCTATGGCTACCTCTCTTTCTTTCTGGCTGAGAAGTTTCAAACGCCTGGCATATGAGACTGCTGGACAGCAGCCTCCTGAAAGAATTACGGCTCATTCTACTAGGTCTGTGGCTTCCACATGGGCGTTTAAAAATGATGCATCTGTTGAACAGATTTGTAAGGCTGCGACTTGGTCGTCTCTTCATACTTTTTCCAAATTTGATACTTTTGCTTCTTCTGAGGCTGTTTTTGGGAGGAAAGTTCTTCAAGCAGTGGTGCCTTCTGTTTAGGTCTCTGTCTTTTCCTTCCCTTTCATCCGTGTCCTGTTGCTTTGGTATTGTATCCCACAAGTAAAGATGAAATCCGTGGACTTGTCGTATCTTGTAGAAGAAAAGGAAATTTATGCTTAACTGATAAATTGATTTCTTCTACGATACGACAAGTCCACGGCCCTCCCTGTCAATATTAGACAGATTATGTTTTTTATTATTTATAACTTCAGTCACCTCTGCAACTTTTAGCTTTTTCCTTTCTCTTCCTATAACCTTCGGTCGAATGACTAGTGGTGGAGGGGATGGGAGGAGCTATATATACAGCTCTGCTGTGGTGCTCTTTCCCACTTCCTGTTAGCAGGAGGATAATATCCCACAAGAAAGGATGAAATCCGTGGACTCATCGTATTGCAGAAGAAATCAATTTATCAGGTAAGCATAAATTTCCTTTTTGTGAATTTTATTAAAATTCATGTCAGTTAGAACTTGTCATAATTTAAAAAAAAAAAGTAATTTTCCTCCAGTGTATTTGAGTCTGAAATATTTTAAAGTTCTCTATCCTGTGAGCTATATAGATGTTTGATTCGTTCTGTAATAGCTTAAATTATTTATAATTAAATCACTGACAGGAGCAGTAGACTGTTAGCCCATCATAGACACGGGTTAAATATGTTTATATGCAAGATATCTGTGTTGATGGTTTGTGAGTTTAGGATATTTTGGTACAAGCTCTGATACATGACTATTAAAATAAATAAAATAAAAAAATACTAATTACCCTGAGGGTGGTCTTGAACCTGTAAAGGTCAGTCCAGCAGCAAGATACTCTAACACCTGCAGTGCTTGGACACCTAACAATTAACCATTGGTGTTTTCTTCACCATAGACAAAAGTGATATAAGTTAAAGGACAGTAAAGTCCAAATTAAACTTTCATGATTCAGATAGGACATGTCATTTTAAACAACTTTATAATTTACTTTTATCATCAAATGTGCTTTGTTCTCTTGGTATTCTGAGTTGAAAGCTACACCTAGGTAGGCTCATATGCTAATTTCTAAGTCCCTGAAGGTATTTGACAGTTGTTCACAGCTAGAAGGCGCTAGTTCATGTGTTTCATATAAATAACATTGTCCTCATGCACGTGGATTCAGCACCAATTTACTGAAATGCAAGTCTATCAAAAGATCTGAGTTAAAGGGCCATAATACCCAAATGTTGAAACACTTGAAAGTGATGCAGCATAGCTGTAAAAAGCTGACTAGAAAATATCACCTGAACATCTCTATGTAAAAAAGAAAGATATTTTACCTCAAAAATTCCTCAGTAGCCACCTCCCATTGTAAAGGACTTCTAAGCAGCATATTAGTATGTCTGTCCCAGGACAGCGGAAGGGACGACCTTACGTGAACTCTCATCTTATTTCCTATTCAGTTTAAAGGAAGTTTGCTATGAAATCTCATGAGAGTTAAGTGAAGTTAAGTATAAAACGATTCCTAAAGTTTTAATTTTTTGGCATTAAACTGGCTGTTTACTGATGTGTTGAGGGGGCACATTGATTTTATTACATTGTGTGTTAAAACCGCTTCTCCATGCGGTTGGATTTGGGCCTGCTCCAGTATCAACCTTAAGGGGTGGGGCCTGTTTTCGCGCACTTAGATGCGCATTTACCTCAGTCTAGGCAGTAGTAACTCCGGTGGCTTCTGACTGTATACTAGCTCCAGAGTGTTGGACAGCTGTTTCGAAGTACCCTGGGGGCAGGTAGGCGCTCCCTGGAGTTTAAATTTAGTTCTTCGAGTTCTTCAAGGGGTTCCGTTTGAACCTTTACATTCCATAGATATAAAATTATTATCTTGGAAAGTTCTGTTTTTGGTTGCTATTTCTTCTGCTCGACGAGTTTCTGAGCTTTCAGCATTACAGTGTAATTTGCCTTATCTCATTTTTCATACTGATAAGGTGGTTTTACGTACCAAACCTGGATTTCTTCCTAAGGTTTTTTCAAATAAGAATATTAATCAGGAAATTATTGTTCCTTCATTGTGTCCTAATCCTTCTTCCAAGAAGGAGCGTCTGTTACATAACTTGGACGTGGTCCGTGCCTTAAAGTTTTACTTACAGGCAACTAAGGATTTCCGTCAATCATCCTCATTGTTCATTGTTTATTCTGGAAAGCGTAGGGGTCAGAAAGCTATGGCTACCTCTCTTTCTTTCTGGCTGAGAAGTTTCAAACGCCTGGCATATGAGACTGCTGGACAGCAGCCTCCTGAAAGAATTACGGCTCATTCTACTAGGTCTGTGGCTTCCACATGGGCGTTTAAAAATGATGCATCTGTTGAACAGATTTGTAAGGCTGCGACTTGGTCGTCTCTTCATACTTTTTCCAAATTTGATACTTTTGCTTCTTCTGAGGCTGTTTTTGGGAGGAAAGTTCTTCAAGCAGTGGTGCCTTCTGTTTAGGTCTCTGTCTTTTCCTTCCCTTTCATCCGTGTCCTGTTGCTTTGGTATTGTATCCCACAAGTAAAGATGAAATCCGTGGACTTGTCGTATCTTGTAGAAGAAAAGGAAATTTATGCTTAACTGATAAATTGATTTCTTCTACGATACGACAAGTCCACGGCCCTCCCTGTCAATATTAGACAGATTATGTTTTTTATTATTTATAACTTCAGTCACCTCTGCAACTTTTAGCTTTTTCCTTTCTCTTCCTATAACCTTCGGTCGAATGACTAGTGGTGGAGGGGATGGGAGGAGCTATATATACAGCTCTGCTGTGGTGCTCTTTCCCACTTCCTGTTAGCAGGAGGATAATATCCCACAAGAAAGGATGAAATCCGTGGACTCATCGTATTGCAGAAGAAATCAATTTATCAGGTAAGCATAAATTTCCTTTTTGTGAATTTTATTAAAATTCATGTCAGTTAGAACTTGTCATAATTTAAAAAAAAAAAGTAATTTTCCTCCAGTGTATTTGAGTCTGAAATATTTTAAAGTTCTCTATCCTGTGAGCTATATAGATGTTTGATTCGTTCTGTAATAGCTTAAATTATTTATAATTAAATCACTGACAGGAGCAGTAGACTGTTAGCCCATCATAGACACGGGTTAAATATGTTTATATGCAAGATATCTGTGTTGATGGTTTGTGAGTTTAGGATATTTTGGTACAAGCTCTGATACATGACTATTAAAATAAATAAAATAAAAAAATACTAATTACCCTGAGGGTGGTCTTGAACCTGTAAAGGTCAGTCCAGCAGCAAGATACTCTAACACCTGCAGTGCTTGGACACCTAACAATTAACCATTGGTGTTTTCTTCACCATAGACAAAAGTGATATAAGTTAAAGGACAGTAAAGTCCAAATTAAACTTTCATGATTCAGATAGGACATGTCATTTTAAACAACTTTATAATTTACTTTTATCATCAAATGTGCTTTGTTCTCTTGGTATTCTGAGTTGAAAGCTACACCTAGGTAGGCTCATATGCTAATTTCTAAGTCCCTGAAGGTATTTGACAGTTGTTCACAGCTAGAAGGCGCTAGTTCATGTGTTTCATATAAATAACATTGTCCTCATGCACGTGGATTCAGCACCAATTTACTGAAATGCAAGTCTATCAAAAGATCTGAGTTAAAGGGCCATAATACCCAAATGTTGAAACACTTGAAAGTGATGCAGCATAGCTGTAAAAAGCTGACTAGAAAATATCACCTGAACATCTCTATGTAAAAAAGAAAGATATTTTACCTCAAAAATTCCTCAGTAGCCACCTCCCATTGTAAAGGACTTCTAAGCAGCATATTAGTATGTCTGTCCCAGGACAGCGGAAGGGACGACCTTACGTGAACTCTCATCTTATTTCCTATTCAGTTTAAAGGAAGTTTGCTATGAAATCTCATGAGAGTTAAGTGAAGTTAAGTATAAAACGATTCCTAAAGTTTTAATTTTTTGGCATTAAACTGGCTGTTTACTGATGTGTTGAGGGGGCACATTGATTTTATTACATTGTGTGTTAAAACCGCTTCTCCATGCGGTTGGATTTGGGCCTGCTCCAGTATCAACCTTAAGGGGTGGGGCCTGTTTTCGCGCACTTAGATGCGCATTTACCTCAGTCTAGGCAGTAGTAACTCCGGTGGCTTCTGACTGTATACTAGCTCCAGAGTGTTGGACAGCTGTTTCGAAGTACCCTGGGGGCAGGTAGGCGCTCCCTGGAGTTTAAATTTAGTTCTTCGAGTTCTTCAAGGGGTTCCGTTTGAACCTTTACATTCCATAGATATAAAATTATTATCTTGGAAAGTTCTGTTTTTGGTTGCTATTTCTTCTGCTCGACGAGTTTCTGAGCTTTCAGCATTACAGTGTAATTTGCCTTATCTCATTTTTCATACTGATAAGGTGGTTTTACGTACCAAACCTGGATTTCTTCCTAAGGTTTTTTCAAATAAGAATATTAATCAGGAAATTATTGTTCCTTCATTGTGTCCTAATCCTTCTTCCAAGAAGGAGCGTCTGTTACATAACTTGGACGTGGTCCGTGCCTTAAAGTTTTACTTACAGGCAACTAAGGATTTCCGTCAATCATCCTCATTGTTCATTGTTTATTCTGGAAAGCGTAGGGGTCAGAAAGCTATGGCTACCTCTCTTTCTTTCTGGCTGAGAAGTTTCAAACGCCTGGCATATGAGACTGCTGGACAGCAGCCTCCTGAAAGAATTACGGCTCATTCTACTAGGTCTGTGGCTTCCACATGGGCGTTTAAAAATGATGCATCTGTTGAACAGATTTGTAAGGCTGCGACTTGGTCGTCTCTTCATACTTTTTCCAAATTTGATACTTTTGCTTCTTCTGAGGCTGTTTTTGGGAGGAAAGTTCTTCAAGCAGTGGTGCCTTCTGTTTAGGTCTCTGTCTTTTCCTTCCCTTTCATCCGTGTCCTGTTGCTTTGGTATTGTATCCCACAAGTAAAGATGAAATCCGTGGACTTGTCGTATCTTGTAGAAGAAAAGGAAATTTATGCTTAACTGATAAATTGATTTCTTCTACGATACGACAAGTCCACGGCCCTCCCTGTCAATATTAGACAGATTATGTTTTTTATTATTTATAACTTCAGTCACCTCTGCAACTTTTAGCTTTTTCCTTTCTCTTCCTATAACCTTCGGTCGAATGACTAGTGGTGGAGGGGATGGGAGGAGCTATATATACAGCTCTGCTGTGGTGCTCTTTCCCACTTCCTGTTAGCAGGAGGATAATATCCCACAAGAAAGGATGAAATCCGTGGACTCATCGTATTGCAGAAGAAATCAATTTATCAGGTAAGCATAAATTTCCTTTTTGTGAATTTTATTAAAATTCATGTCAGTTAGAACTTGTCATAATTTAAAAAAAAAAAGTAATTTTCCTCCAGTGTATTTGAGTCTGAAATATTTTAAAGTTCTCTATCCTGTGAGCTATATAGATGTTTGATTCGTTCTGTAATAGCTTAAATTATTTATAATTAAATCACTGACAGGAGCAGTAGACTGTTAGCCCATCATAGACACGGGTTAAATATGTTTATATGCAAGATATCTGTGTTGATGGTTTGTGAGTTTAGGATATTTTGGTACAAGCTCTGATACATGACTATTAAAATAAGTAAAATAAAAAAATACTAATTACCCTGAGGGTGGTCTTGAACCTGTAAAGGTCAGTCCAGCAGCAAGATACTCTAACCCCTGCAGTGCTTGGACACCTAACAATTAACCATTGGTGTTTTCTTCACCATAGACAAAAGTGATATAAGTTAAAGGACAGTAAAGTCCAAATTAAACTTTCATGATTCAGTTAGGACATGTCATTTTAAACAACTTTATAATTTACTTTTATCATCAAATGTGCTTTGTTCTCTTGGTATTCTGAGTTGAAAGCTACACCTAGGTAGGCTCATATGCTAATTTCTAAGTCCCTGAAGGTATTTGACAGTTGTTCACAGCTAGAAGGCGCTAGTTCATGTGTTTCATATAAATAACATCGTCCTCATGCACGT
Source organism: Bombina bombina (assembly GCF_027579735.1). Lineage (NCBI taxonomy): Eukaryota > Metazoa > Chordata > Amphibia > Anura > Bombinatoridae > Bombina > Bombina bombina. The sequence goes on from NC_069500.1 coordinate 956,116,745, forward strand.
GGAGTCAGCACCAATTTACTGAAATGCAAGTCTATCAAAAGATCTGAGTTAAAGGGCCATAATACCCAAATGTTGAAACACTTGAAAGTGATGCAGCATAGCTGTAAAAAGCTGACTAGAAAATATCACCTGAACATCTCTATGTAAAAAAGAAAGATATTTTACCTCAAAAATTCCTCAGTAGCCACCTCCCATTGTAAAGGACTTCTAAGCAGCATATTAGTATGTCTGTCCAGGGACAGCGGAAGGGACGACCTTACGTGCACTCTCATCTTATTTCCTATTCTGTTTAAAGGAAGTTTGCTATGAAATCTCATGAGAGTTAAGTGAAGTTAAGTATAAAACGATTCCTAAAGTTTTAATTTTTTGGCATTAAACTGGCTGTTTACTGATGTGTTGAGGGGGCACATTGATTTTATTACATTGTGTGTTAAAACCGCTTCTCCATGCGGTTGGATTTGGGCCTGCTCCGGTATCAACCTTAAGGGGTGGGGCCTGTTTTCGCGCACTTAGATGCGCACTTACCTCAGTCTAGGCAGTAGTAACCCCGGTGGCTTCTGACTGTATACTAGCTCCAGAGTGTTGGACAGCTGTTTCGAAGTACCCTGGGGGCAGGTAGGCGCAGAGGGTATTTTTGATTATAAACTGACATTTTGTTGATCTAAGTACTTTAGAGCCTTATTTTTTCCCTTGCTTATGGGGTGCAATAATTTTTGGATAAACCAACGTATTTAAGTTAACTTTAGAGTTGATTTAAGGTTATTTGAGCAGTTTTGGAAAATTTGTTCACTTTTTATTTTCTTAAAGGCGCAGTACAAATTTCAGCGTTGTCAATTTTGTTTCACAAGCGTTTGGCAGATGTGCCAGATGTTCAGTCTTTTTGTGAGGTTCTAACCAGAAATAAGCCTGTATTTAGACCAATTACTCCTCCCTGGAGTTTAAATTGAGCTCTTCGAGTTCTTCAAGGGGTTCCGTTTGAACCTTTAAATTCCATAGATATAAAATTATTATCTTGGAAAGTTCTGTTTTTGGTTGCTATTTCTTCTGCTCGACGAGTTTCTGAGCTTTCAGCATTACAGTGTAATTCGCCTTATCTCATTTTTCATTCTGATAAGGTGGTTTTACGTACCAAACCTGGATTTCTTCCTAAGGTTTTTTCAAATAAGAATATTAATCAGGAAATTATTGTTCCTTCATTGTGTCCTAATCCTTCTTCCAAGAAGGAGCGTCTGTTACATAACTTGGACGTGGTCCGTGCCTTAAAGTTTTACTTACAGGCAACTAAGGATTTCCGTCAATCATCCTCATTGTTCATTGTTTATTCTGGAAAGCGTAGGGGTCAGAAAGCTATGGCTACCTCTCTTTCTTTCTGGCTGAGAAGTTTCAAACGCCTGGCATATGAGACTGCTGGACAGCAGCCTCCTGAAAGAATTACGGCTCATTCTACTAGGTCTGTGGCTTCCACATGGGCGTTTAAAAATGATGCATCTGTTGAACAATTTTGTAAGGCTGCGACTTGGTCGTCTCTTCATACTTTTTCCAAATTTTCCAAATTTGATACTTTTGCTTCTTCTGAGGCTGTTTTTGGGAGGAAAGTTCTTCAAGCAGTGGTGCCTTCTGTTTAGGTCTCTGTCTTTTCCTTCCCTTTCATCCGTGTCCTGTTGCTTTGGTATTGTATCCCACAAGTAAAGATGAAATCCGTGGACTTGTCGTATCTTGTAGAAGAAAAGGAAATTTATGCTTAACTGATAAATTGATTTCTTCTACGATACGACAAGTCCACGGCCCTCCCTGTCAATATTAGACAGATTATGTTTTTTATTATTTATAACTTCAGTCACCTCTGCACCTTTTAGCTTTTTCCTTTCTCTTCCTATAACCTTCAGTCGAATGACTAGTGGTGGAGGGGAAGGGAGGAGCTATATATACAGCTCTGCTGTGGTGCTCTTTCCCACTTCCTGTTAGCAGGAGGATAATATCCCACAAGAAAGGATGAAATCCGTGGACTCGTCGTATCGTAGAAGAAATCAATTTATCAGGTAAGCATAAATTTCCTTTTTGTGAATTTTATTAAAATTCATGTCAGTTAGAACTTGTCATAATTTAAAAAAAAAAAGTAATTTTTTTCCAGTGTATTTGAGTCTGAAATATTTTAAAGTTCTCTATCCTGTGAGCTATATGGATGTTTGATTTGTTCTGTAATAGCTTAAATTATTTATAATTAAATCACTGACAGAAGCAGTAGACTGTTAGCCCATCATAGACACAGGTTAAATATGTTTACATGCAAGATATCTGTGTTGATGGTTTGTGAGTTTAGGATATTTTGGTACAAGCTCTGATACATGACTATTAAAATAAATAAAATAAAAAAATACTAATTACCCTGAGGGTGGTCTTGAACCTGTAAAGGTCAGTCCAGCAGCAAGATACTCTAACCCCTGCAGTGCTTGGACACCTAACAATTAACCATTGGTGTTTTCTTCACCATAGACAAAAGTGATATAAGTGAAAGGACAGTAAAGTCCAAATTAAACTTTCATGATTCAGATAGGACATGTCATTTTAAACAACTTTATAATTTACTTTTATCATCAAATGTGCTTTGTTCTCTTGGTATTCTGAGTTGAAAGCTACACCTAGGTAGGCTCATATGCTAATTTCTAAGTCCCTGAAGGTATTTGACAGTTGTTCACAGCTAGAAGGCGCTAGTTCATGTGTTTCATATAAATAGCATTGTCCTCATGCACGTGGAGTCAGCACCAATTTACTGAAATGCAAGTCTATCAAAAGATCTGAGTTAAAGGGCCATAATACCGAAATGTTGAAACACTTGAAAGTGATGCAGCATAGCTGTAAAAAGCTGACTAGAAAATATCACCTGAACATCTCTATATAAAAAAGAAAGATATTTTACCTCAAAAATTCCTCAGTAGCCACCTCCCATTGTAAAGGACTTCTAAGCAGCATATTAGTATGTCTGTCCCGGGACAGCGGAAGGGACGACCTTAGTGCACTCTCATCTTATTTCCTATTCAGTTTAAAGGAAGTTTGCTATGAAATCTCATGAGAGTTAAGTGAAATCTCATGAGATCACAGTAAAAGAGTTCATGACCTCAGCAATGCTGATGCTGATTGGCTGCTGTTCTTTTCTTCATTTTTTTTTTATTTATTTTTTTTTACCTGCAGCTGGGCTGCAGCAGAGTATAACTTTTTACACAGAACTTACTCTGCTGAGCTGAGGAAATTGTGAGGTAAAATATGTTCCTTTTTTACATAGAGATGCTCAGGTGATATTTTTCCTTTTTACAGTTATACTGCATCAGTTTCAAGTGATTTAGCATATGAGTATTATGTCCCTTTAAGATACAAGGTAATTACAGAGGTAAAAAGTATATTTATATAACAGTGTTGGTTATGCAAAACTGGGGAATGGTAAATAAAGGGATTATCTATCTTTTTAAACAATAACATTTTTGGTGTTTACTATCCCTTTAACCAAGGAGCTATCTATGCATTTAAAAAGGAGCTATCTATCGGCTAGATTACGGGTTTTGTCGGTAAAAACTTGCGTTGCTAACGAGCATTTTTTTCCAGCGCTCACTTTAAACAACGCTGGTATTACAAGTTTTCTGAATGGCTGCCTTAGGCTCAGAAAAGTGAGCATTGAGCAAATTTAGCTCCACTTCTCACTGTAATATTAGCGTTGCTTACGGTAGCGGTAAGATGGCTAAAATGTTCTCGTGCACGATTTCCCCATAGGAAACAATGGGGCTGAGCCGGCTGAAAAAAAAACTAACACCTGCAAAAGAGCAGCGTTCAGCTCCTAACGCAGCCCCATTGTTTCCTATGGGAAAATACTTTCTAAGTCTACACCTAACACCCTAACATGAACCCCGAGTCTAAACACCCCTAACCTTACAATTTAACCCCTAATCTGCCGCCCCTGACATCCTCGCCACCTGCATTATATTATTAACCCCTAATCTGCTGCTCCGGACACCGCCGCCACCTACATTATACCTATGAACCCCTAACCTGCTGCCCCTAACATCGCCGACACCTACATTATAGTTATTAACCCCTAATCTGCCGCCCCCAACGTCGCCACCACCTAACTATAATTATTAACCCCTAATCTGCTGACCGGACATCGCCGCCCCTATATTAAATGTATTAACCCCTAAACCTAAGTCTAACCCTAACCCTAACACCCCCCTAACTTAAATCTATTTTTAATAAATCTAAATAAAATTACTATAATTTAATAAATTATTCCTATTTAAAACGAAATACTTACCTATAAAATAAACCCTAAGATAGCTACAATATAACTAATCGTTACATTGTAGATATTTTAGGATTTATTTTTATTTTACAGGCAAGTTTGTATTTATTTTAACTAGGTACAATAATTATTAAATAGTTATTAACTATTTAATAGCTAACTAGCTAAAATAAATACAAAATTACCTGTAAAATAAACCCTAATCTAAGTTACAATTACACCTAACACTACTCTATAATTAAATTAATTACCTAAACTACCTACAATTAAATACAATTAAATTAAATAAACTAAATTACGAAAACAAACAAACACTAAATTACAGAAAACAAAAAAAGAAATTACAATATTTTAAACTAATTACACCTAATCTAATCCCCCTAATAAAATAAAAAAGCCCCCCAAAATAATAAAATTCCATACCCTACACTAAATTACAAATATCCCTTCAAAGTGCCTTTTGTGGGGCATTGCCCCAAAGTAATCAGCTCTTTTACCAGCCCTTAAAATGGCTTTTTGCGGGGCATTGCCCCAAAGTAATCAGCTTTTTTACCTGTAAAAAAAAAGAAATACAATACCCCCCCAACATTACAACCCACCACCCACACACCCCTACTCTAAAACCCACCCAATCCCCCCTTAGGGGGTTTATTTTACAGGTACTTTTGTATTTATTTTTGCTAGGTAGTTATTAAATAGTTAATAACTATTTAATAACTATTGTGCCTAGTTAAAATAAATACAAAGTTGCCTGTAAAATAAAAATAAATCCTAAAATAGCTACAATGTAACTATTAGTTATATTTTAGCTATATTAAGGTTTATTTTATAGGTAAGTATTTAGTTTTAAATAAGAATAATTTATTTAATTATAGTAATTTTATTTAGATTTATTAAAAATAGATTTACGTTAGGGGGGGTGTTAGGGTTAGGGTTAGACTTAGGTTTGGGGGTTAATACATTTAATATAGTAGCGTCGACGTTGGGGGCAGCAGATTAGGGGTTAATAATTGTAGGTAGGTGGCGGCGATGTTAGGGACGGCAGATTATGGGTTAATAACAAATTTTATAGTGTTTGCAAGGCGAGAGTGTGGCGGTTTAGGGGTTATTACATTTATTATAGTGGCGACGATGTCCGGTCAGCAGATTAGGGGTTAATAATTGTAGTTAGGTGGCGGCAAAGTTGGGGGCGGCAGATTAGGGGTTAATAAATATAATGTAGGTGTCGGCGATGTTAGGGGCAGCAGATTAGGGGTTCATAGGTATAATGTAGGTGGCGGCGATGTCCGGTCGGCAGATTAGGGGTTAAAAATATTATTTTAGTGTTTGCGATGTGGGGGGCCTCAGTTTAGGGGTTAATAGGTAGTTTATGGGTGTTAGTGTACTTTTTAGCACTTTAGTTAAGAGCTTTATGTTCCGGGCGTTAGCCCATAAAACTCTTAACTACTGACTTTTATATGCGGTAGGAGTCTTGGAGGTAGAGGCTGTACCGCTCACGTCTTCCAAGACTTGTAATACCAGCGTTAGGAAAATCCCATTACAAAGATAGGATACGCAATTGACGTAAGGGGATTTGCGGTATGGAAAAGTCACGGAAGAAAAGTGAGCGGTACACCTGTACTTGTTAGACTTGTAATACCAGCGGGCGTTAAAAAGCAGCGTTAGGACCCCTTAACGCTGCTTTTTAAGGCTAACACCAAACTCGTAATCTAGCCGTAAGCATTTAAACCATACACAAAATATTTCAATCTATTAGTTAGCACATATAATTCTTAAATTTCCACTTTCCCAATTTTAAAAAGATTTTTATTGAAGTGACAAAATGCCGTAAGGACCTTCTAGAGTTCATAAATCCAAGTTTAGGTGCCATACATACCAACTAGGCTGATTTTTAATCATATGCTATCAGTTAATCTGTTTGTCAAGATCTCCTCCCAAAACTATAAATCTCAAATGTAGTAAAATCTAATTACTTACATAAGATCAGCATTTTTCAGAATCTATATAAACTTCTGATAATAAATAAATGTCAAAATCAATATAAACTCTAGATCACACTATGTTGTATTAAAAATTGAATCTGTGTTTGCTCCCTAAATTGATTTCAGCTGAGTTTTCTATTGTGTATGTATCAACAAATTCAAACTTAATCAACAGCTAACACTTCTAGGGGATCTGGGGTCGATTGTAGATGGCCCAGTGATTACAAGCACTATGGGGTCATATCTACTGTCCAAGCACTTGTCTCAGAAAATGTTATTTAAAGAGTATATATCACTGCTTGTGGAGCCAGAAGTTACAATGCAATGTGAACACACCCAAAGCCTGAGTTACAGTTCTGCCCAACCCTCTCAAGAAACAGAAATTGTGGTATTAATTTTCATACAGGTGTAAACCCCCTGTATAAAAAAGCAATGTATGGTACATTAGCTGTCAGTAGGTTTGCTGAATAATTCCTCTTATCACATGCATGAACATATTAATATCCACTATAAATATATGTTATGTTCTTGGATTTCATTTTTGATATTTTATTTATTTTTACTGATTACTGTGCTTTCTATCTCCCTGTATGTTAACCACAGAAATGCTTTATTAAAGACGCTTTTGTGCACTTTCGTGACTGCCTTTTGCACTCCTTTAACTTGTTAATTCTCTATTCCTGATTTATGTTCCATCTAGGTCATGATATTGTTTCTGTGCACAATAATTGAAGGTATCTCCTGGTTGTGTTGATTTCTAAATCACTATGCCTTTTACCATAGGATACTACTTTGTGAGCAAGAATAGCTTTCATATGTTGGATTCATTATTCTTTAGCCATCTATGTATCTTGGACTGATAAGTCAATTGAGCGAGAAGGAATCTTTACAGTTTTGCTAGAGAAAAAATCCAAAGTACCCATTAACACTGTTCTGTCTAAGGTCTTTCATGGGTATACTCGGTGTAAATTTACACAATATGCTTTCACTATCTATTTTCCCAACATGTGGGTTTTTCAATTTGAAGAACTTGAAGTGCACTCTGCAGACTTACAAGAATAACTCCAAGCCATATATCTTAACCATATTGGCCTTCACAGTAGTGATCAGATAAAGAACTGTAAAACAATGGAAGTCTTCTCCAGTGAGAAGTCTAGATTTGTTCCACTAAAGTAATGGAAGGAGGTAGTCCAGTGAAAAACAATTGCAGCAAACAAGGTGTTAATCTGTTCTGGAAACCTTCAAATCTCATGGTAATATATTGCAAGACAATAGCAAATTATTGAAATAACGTGGTGTTTTATATCCTCCCCTAAAGTCCAGCCTAAACATCAATCAACATAGTACTGTGCTCACAGCCAACCCAGCCTTAGGGCATGGGCAGAGTTGCTTCATTAAAAATGATGCCCCATAGTATAAAAAGCTCAATATAAAATGTTTAATGATTGATTAAAATGTTCTAACATAGATGAAGTATTGTTTGCTAAAAGCATAATCAGGAAAATCACCACTCATCATCATGGACTTATACCTACTGCCTAACACCAAGAGATTACAATTTTCTGCTTGCTTCATATACACCCCAAATCACTGTGTTTCTTCCATATTTGAACTTATATTTTAACATATAATATGCACAATGCACTTCAAATCCAATTGGTTCCCCACGAGGTTCACCATTTTCGTTGAACAGATACAGCAGCACTGATATTTAAAGATTGAGAGAAACTGAAGTTCAGACTTCACAAAGGTTGAACTCACTGAATTTTCAAAAGAAAAAGGGCGGAACTCTCCAGCAAGGCGAGATCTCTCTCATTTATATATGTAAAACTGAGACAAACCCAGTGCAATATAGCACTATATGATATGAGAGTTTTGTTACATTTACACTTGCATTGCATTTTATATTACTATACATTTCAATTTGGGTCCTTTCGGTATCATTGCATTTAAGCTTTGCACTCTCATATTTAATTTAATAAATTTAAATTTTGATCTAGCAGTAATTTTACATATTCTGATTATGCTTTGAAAGTTTATTTGTTACTTTAATAACTTAGGGTCATACTTTGCATAAAATTAAATTGCACTTTGTATTTTCTCCATTATAAACTGACAGTCTCAGAAAGTGGGAGGGACAGGGCAGTTCACAAAATTCTAACGGCTAGATTTGGAGTTTGGCGGTAGATGGGGTGCGATAGCTACGCGTGGTTTATGTCTAACGCACAGCATTTTTTAACGCGGGTATTTAGAGTTAAAAAAAACATTCTAACGATACTCCTAACGCGTGTATTTCACACGCGGAATCCTGCCCGCGTTAGACAGTCTCACATAGAGATCAATGGAAAAGCAAACAAACACGATTTTTTCATCTAACACTCGATCTCGCGAGAAATACGCACAGCTCGGTCATATGACGCATACCACATAATGCACAACAATAACACGCCGCAAATGTCACAATAACAATCACTAAACAAAGCACATAAGCATTACACATTCAGAAGCGGGGGGAAATTTAATAAAATAAAATACAGGGAATACGCATATCATTTAAGATGCGGAAATACGGAAAATAACAACAAGGAAACAAAAATCACAATCATACACTAGCAAAATACTCGCATTCAATATAACTATATATTAGGACAAACATACATATACAACACTTCACTAATACCACACCATCGAAAAATCACATTTAAACATAATACTATTGGTCAATGTTATAGAAAACGAGCACTATGACATCATCGCATTCTACACATTCCACAAATACTAACTCCAAATGAGCATGCGCAAATTCACACACCTAATACACATTGCACAAATAAGAAGTAAGAATAAAGCACACCTGAACACAATTTACAACGCAAACCGGTACATCATTAAACATTTACACGGGGTATATAAGCACCACACAAGAATGGCTTCTCTCACTGTGTTGCTGTTGGGTTTTTGGAGATTGGAGCTTAGAGATTTTGTGCATTATTGTGATTCAGTTAGTGGTAGTGGGAGTTAGAGAGTTAGTGGTAGTGTGAGTTAGAGAGTTAGTGCTAGTGTTAGTTAGTGAACGACAGTTGGTTTGGGTGAGTGTGCGAGTGCTTTTTCTGTACACTTAACACATTTACACGCAAACACATTCAATACATACATACACTTATCAATAACACTACATACACTCCATACCCCATACCCTCTCATACTACACTCCATACCCCATTCCCTGTAGTCCCATTCCCTGTAATCCTAATTACTCTTATCCCATACCCCATCCCCATCCCCATCCCCTAGTTACATTTAGTTTACATATCCTCCTTTTAGTCTTCTTCTTCATTTTGTTCATTTAAATATTCCTTACCCTCTTTTATTTATATCCCTTTCACACTTTCTGCACTTATTTTGGTCTTTTTAGTTCTTTATTTTGACCCCCTTTCATTTGATCACACTCACTTTTTGTTTGCTTATTTGGGGTTTAGTTTAGGGAAGAGATGGAGGGCAGGCAGGGGAGAGGTATAGGGGGGAGGAGAGGGAGGGGGAGAGGAACAGGACAGGAAGGGGGGCAGGAAGGGGGGCAGGAAGCGGGGGTGGAAGCGGTGGGTGGACCCAGCCACTTGGTTCAAGATGAACAAGTGGCTGGGCCCAGTGGCGGACAGAGTAGGGCTTCACAGTCTGGGAAACAGAGGGCATCGTCACAGGGGAAGGCCAAGGCGACTAGGGAGGCGAGGTTTTCGATGGAGGAGAAGGAGGCCCTCGTAGAAGCCTATATGGCCAGGTATAGGAGGCTGCAGCATCAGAAGACAACCACGACTGAGAAGAGGAAGCTCTGGCAGGAGATAAGGAATGCAGTCAATGCAGTGGGTGGCCGGAACAGAGATATGGACTCTATTAAACATCGCTACCGGGACTGCAAGATGGATCTTAAGAAAAATTAAGCCGGGAGGCCCAACATGCCGCAGGAACCGGTGGCAGCCCTGCACTGGAAATCGATTACTGCCGATGGGAGGAAATGTTACGTCCCAGCATCTCCGAGGTGGATATAGTCGGTATCGGAGGAATTGATACCGGGAACCTGCCATTCTCATCTGACGGTAAGCTCATTTAAGAATAAATTAACATACAAATGTATTTCAAGTTACACTATACGCAAACCTTTGCTTTCATGATTAAGGTAGAGAATACAATTTGAAACAACATTCCAATTTACTTATATTACCTAATTTGATTCATTCTTTAGATATACTTTAATGAAGAAATAGCCATGCACACGGTGAACCAATCACAGGTGGCAGCTATATGCAGCTACCAATCAGCAGCTTCTAAGCATATCTAGATATGCTTTTCAGCAAATAATATCCAGAGAATGAAGCAAATTAGATAAGAAAAGTACATTAGAAAGTTGATTATAATTGTATGCTTCTAAATCATGAAAGATAAAACATTGGGTTTCATGTCCCTTTAAGGATCAGATTAATGCTATTACGTTGTTTACACGCATTCACAATTACTTTGCGGTTACATTAGTATCTAGGCTATAGGTTAGGTGTGCATTTAAACAGACTGAAAACAAACGCTAAAACATTCAGATTGACCAGAGATATCACAAACACGGTTTAGAAAATGCGGAAATCGTATTGATTGTTAGATTTCAAATTGGATTAATGAGGCTGCATTTGTAATTGTATCGTAAGCTAAGTAATTTAAATCTTTATTTTGAAATATGCTAATATATACATTTTTTGTTCTTTCAAATATACAGAGCCTGGGGAGGAGGCAGCACAGCAACTACAGGCTCCTCCTTTTCCCCGGGATGAGAGTGGTGGAGATGAATCTCCACCTCGGAGGGAAGAGGCCCCCCTTGACGAAGAGGCCCCCCTTGACGAAGAGGCCCCGGAAGCAGAGGAAGAGGCCGCGGAAGCAGAGGCCCCTCAAGGACCAGCAGGCCTCCGTGCACCAGCAGGCCGCCGTGCATGGGCACCCCGCTGTGCAAAACAAGAGGAAATAGCGGAGGTGCGGGTTCTACTAGACTACATTGACCAGATGCGTAACTCCCGGATCCAAAATATAGAAGGCAGAAATAGAATTATTGAAGGACAAAACAAAATCATTGAAGGCCAAACCCAAATCATACACCTCCTTACTCGAATAGAAGAAGCCCAAAACAGAACCTTTAGACTCCAACAAGAGATGTTTAATTTCTTCCGGGAGGCGCATGCTGGTCTGCCTCCTGCTGGTCTGCCTCCTGGTCCGCCATCTGCTGGTCTGCCTCCTGGGCCGCCATCTCCTGGGCCTCCTTCTCCTGGGCTGCCATCCGCTGGGCCGCCATCTGCTGGGCCACCATCTTTTGGGCCTCCTGCTCCTGGGCCTCCTGCTCCTAGGCCTCCTGCTGCTGGGCCTCCTGCTGCCGGGCCATCTTCTCCTGCCGGGCCATCGTCTCCTGCCGGGCCATCTTCTCCTGCCGGGCCATCTTCTCCTGCCGGCCCATCTCCTCCTGCCGGCCCATCTCCTCCTGCCGGCCCATCTCCTCCTCCTCACCTTGGTCATCCCAGTACTTTTCCTTCCACTCTTCCCACAACATCTCCAATGAGAACTCGTCAGAGTCGGCAGTTGACCCTCCCAGAGCCTCAGCTCAGGGGAAGGAAGAGGAAGTAAGTATTTGTTTTCATGTTTAATGTTTTTTTTATTTAATGTGTAATGGATAGGTATGTGATGTGGTTTTCATACACTTGTGGACCACACTCTGTATATAATCTACTTCTATGGGACCGGGTCCATGGAGGCAGATTGTTTGCAGAGTGTGGGTTATAAGTGTGTGAAAACCACATCACATACCTATCCTTGTTCATGATATTGATTGGTTTCTGTGATGTGATGTCCAAACTGTTTCCCGAATTGCAAACAAAATTACCATTACAATTATCCATGATGGCATATTACTGTTTGAATGCCAATAACACAGCTTAAAGGGACAGTCAGAACATTATTGATTACAAAGAAAACACTGTATTACGCATTATAAAGTTTGAAACAACAAAACATGGAGAAATACATGTGACTTATGTGCTTACCCTTGTATCTATGCCTATGAAAAATGACCACTTATTTGTTGTTCTGACATAACAACATTTTAGACATCAATGATCAATACATGGTAAATATGCTGTATGAGCTCAAGGTTTTAGATATCCAAATGCTATCCAAATGCCCTCTAGTGGTCAAATTGCATTCTGATTACATGCACTCTTCAAGCTCTAAGAAATGAGCACACGAACCTCATAGGTTTAGCTAGCAAATTAAAATAAACACAGACAAATGATTAATTGGTGAGAAACCTTTGATATAATTGATATTACAAAATTGACTTTTTTAATAATGCAAAACATTATTTGTTTTCTAAACTGTCCCTTTAACAAAATTACATATGCTAACATATAATATTTGGTGATTGTTGGTATATCTACATGTACTTGTTAAACAAGAAATATTGAAAACAGATTTATATTGACGTGTTAAATAAAGTCTATTTTCTTAAAGAGACATTATTGTGTTTATTTTTTTTTAGAAAGACATTTGTTTTAACAATGAATATGGTTTAAAGTCCTTTTAGGAGTGGGGGGGACAAATATGCTAACAATAATATATTTGGAGATTAACCAATTTGGAACTCATACATGATACAAAAATCAACATTTGCATTAAAGGGACAGTATACTATCTTTTTAACAGAACTGCATGTAATAGACACTACTAGAAACAACAAGATTAACATATACTGATATCAAAATCAATATTAAAAAGATTTAAACACACAAGAAAATCGGGTTATCTCTATTGAAAAGATAGATGAACCCCCATTACAACCGTAAAACAAGACAATACCCCATCATTAACATATGAAAAGACCCTTTACACAAACAGGAGAAAGCTGGAGATGGTATTCACATGAAACTTTGAGGCTTGGCGAGGAGTCTGAAAATTACTTCAATTTTATTTGAACAGAAGCAAAAGTAGACGTGTATTTGGTAAACAATGGACTATATAACTATAGACCAAATAAAATATTTTGGTTTTTAATGTGAGTGTCTAATGAACCTTTAATAAAATATACGACGAAATTACATTTAGAAGAAGTCGGCATCATATATTTAGCATATGATAAAGATAAATGCATATTGATTACTTTATTCTAATACAATAGCGCATAATTATGAATTAGATATCTTTAACATTAAACACAACAGTCATTTTTCATAAAAAGGAACATATTGTTGACAAACATATTAAACAAGATGAACTATAGAGATTTGCACTTGCCTCGAAATATCTCATGCATGAAAACATTTTGCTTTCGTTCGTTTATTCAACCAGACATCCAGCAAAAGAGAATGTGGAGGGTCTTTATCAGCTATGGGTCAACAATGTAACATGATGCAAAAAATCCATATTCGCCATGTTTTTAAACTTGTCTTCTCATTCACAAACGTGTGTAACGTGCACAAATATTGCGGGACTACGTAATACAATCAGACGTTTTTTTACCTTTGCATGTGACGTCTTAATTAACATGGCGCTTCCTTGATCACGTAAGAATGCAATCCAATAAAAGGCGCATTCTTGATCACGTAAGAACGCAAACCAATAAAAGGCGCATCCTTAATCGCGTAAAAACGGCATCCAATAAAAGGTGCATCCTTGATCGCGTAAAAACGTCAGTCAATACAAGGAATCATTGGACAGCCTGGCAGGTGACGTCTTAAGCAACATGGCGCATCCGAGATCGCTGAAAAACCGCAGCCAATACAAGGACTCAGTTGACAGCTTGGCATATCAATAAGAAACGTATTTATATTTTAGTAACTAGTATGAGTCTATATTGCTATCTAGGAATGTCACGAAATCACGAATTATCTTTTCGGACTTGACTGTCCCTTTAACTATAGCTATGGTGTATATCTTTAACATTTAAAAGATACACATGAGTAATACATATGCCATTGATGTTTTAAGATATGTTTAGATTGTTTTGGAATAACAATAATGACACATGTATTGATCAAACGTGTCATTTATTAAAGTTGAAATATGGTCAGCCTACCTATAGCCATATATGGGAGGAGAAGTATTTTTTTCAAATATTTGGAAAAAAATATTCCTCATCTAAAATATGCGCATTACACACAGAGATTGATTTGGTTACACTACTACAATAAGATAGAATTGAAAATGAAATACATGTGCTGTCAACATTACAATAAGATTGTTTATTAATAAGATTATATGTCCTTGTTCATGTAAAAAGGACAAAAACGCTTTACAAATGGAAATCCATTCATTAACAATTGTGCTCAGCATCACTTAAAGGGACATGATTTTTAATTTTAAAAAGAGGATACACAGAGACAATACTATTTCAATAAAACTAACACTTTACAGGGATTATATCATTGTATCAATCCTCAGATCATTTGATAAAGGTGCATCAATTCATGCAGAGTTTATAAATACACACATGGATGTGAAATTTGAAATATACATATATATATATATATATACACAAATAACAATCTATATATACATATATAAAAGAATCACTATGCTAATCATTATCATGCAATGATAAAGCTTTACGAAAAATATATAAAGACAAATAATAACATTACATTGGAGATGTTAATCTTAAAGTCATTTACAATTGTATTACATATATGATTCAGGAAAGACCATTATTTTTGCTAGGGTCCCTTTAAGGATCAACCAGATAAACTAGAGATTTCAATCAATGACATGAATAAAGAGGACAAAGAATCGTGCAATGACATGTCTTTTATTAGTATGTCAGAAAACATCAACAACGTTTATAAAGAATATTTTAAAGATCAGGAAAATTGGAGCCATATGACAAGGTAACAGAGTGCATCACAGTCCATGAAGAGAGTTGCCAAGGGCCAGCATAGCCCCATTGGAGCCATATGACAAGGTAACATAGTGCATCACAGTCCATGAAGAGAGTTGCCAAGGGCCAGCATAGCCCCATTGGAGCCATATGATAAGGTAACAGAGTGCATCACAGTCCATGAAGAGAGTTGCCAAGGGCCAGCATAGCCCCATTGGAGCCATATGACAAGGTAACAGAGTGCATCACAGTCCATGAAGAGAGTTGCCAAGGGCCAGCATAGCCCCATTGGAGCTATATGACAAGGTAACAGAGTGCATCACAGTCCATGAAGAGAGTTGCCAAGGGTCAGCATAGCCCCATTGGAGCCATATGACAAGGTAACAGAGTGCATCACAGTCCATGAAGAGAGTTGCCAAGGGCCAGCATAGCCCCATTGGAGCCATATGACAAGGTAACAGAGTGCATCACAGCCCATGAAGAGAGTTGCCAAGGGCCAGCATAGCCCCATTGGAGCTATATGACAAGGTAACAGAGTGCATCACAGTCCATGAAGAGAGTTGCCAAGGGCCAGCATAGCCCCATTGGAGCCATATGACAAGGTAACAGAGTGCATCACAGTCCATGAAGAGAGTTGCCAAGGGCCAGCATAGCCCCATTGGAGCCATATGACAAGGTAAAAGAGTGCAACAGGCACAACAATAACAATAAAAAAAGGCCAAATGGCAACCATAAAAACAAACATCAACATGTGGATGGAGGATTCTTATCTGCGCCCTTGGAGCATCTCCAGATCCTCCACTTACTGGTCATCCCCTTCATCGTCCTGTGCATGTCTAGCTACAGATTCAAGCATTGAGTTCCACCGCCTCATCTGACGTAGAGTCATATGCTGAACCTGTAGCTGGGCCTGCATGGTGTCGGCCATCCCTCTCAGGACAGCTGCGTTCCTCAACACGGCCTGCTCTATGCGTGCTAGACCTTCTAGCATGAGCCATGTTGAGTCACAGCCTAAAATAAAGAAAAAAAAATATTAATGATAATTACACAACAGACAAAAAAAAAAGCTAAGATACATTGTCATCATAAAGACAAATAATTCTTTAAATTAATTTGTTGACATTGATTATTTACACATGAAATATGTTATTCAGACAGACCAAAATCATTAAAGGGACATTTTAATCATATTAAAGCTGCCAGTAGGAACAGCTCAGCCCTTCCACTTCCTGGAAGTGGAAGGGCTGAGCTGTTCCTACTGGCAGCTTTAATTCACTGTTGTACTGCTCTGTATTTGAGCTCATCAGAGAGCTTCTGGCAGAAGGTGTTCGCCGGATTTGGGTTCTGCATTCTGCCGCTCATCTGCTGCAGTACTTACTATTGGCATCATTGTGGACTTTTTTTTGCTGGTACTGAAGTGTGCAAGAATTAAAGCCAGCAGGAATTTATTGCAAGGATTAATGAGAAACATCTGACTGCTTCCCTGCAGTTTAGCTAATACTGGTTTAACTGCTTCCATCCTGGACTACAACAAAGTTAAAGGTCCAAGATGACATCACCAAAGTTTTAACACATACCTTAAGAAGAGGATCAACACTTCAGAATTATATAACCACACTTGTTTGGATACACATTGAGTTATCACAGATCATTTTTTGGGAACAGTTTGTTCTGTTTTTAAGGACACATTAGACATTCACCAAGGCTTATTTTTGGTGTACACCCCACCATTTTTATTTTTATTTAAATTTTTTCACTTTATCACTTGTTTTAATTTCGATTTTGCATTTTGATTTTTGATTTTCAATGTTTCCATTTTTTATTTTTCACACACAGTTGTGATTCACATGCTGTAATTTTAGATTTTTTGTTTTTTCTATTTTGGAAGGAGATCTATATGCAAATTATTCTTTCACAATTTTTCATATATCATTGAGTGGTTTACTTTCTTCAATAAGCTCGAATACACCAGCATTGGGACATTATACAAGTTGGATATATCATAGGATCATATAACTGTTCTTTGGACTTTGAGGACTTTATTTTTATAACTGACCTTTTTTATTCCATGTATATGCAACGGTACTATCAGATATTGTTTTAAATGTTTTGTAATTGTATTCTATGTATTTTATGTACGCTTATATTGCTAAGGATTTTAAACTTTATATGTCATATTAAATGTTTAAACCAAGCTATAGGAGTATTTGATCTATTATAATTATCTTTGTATTTAGACCCTTTGGTTATTTGTATTATATTATATAATTTGACACACCAATCACAGATAATATAACCAATCGTGGACACCATCTTTAGCCGCATACCCTTCCCTTAGGGCCTTGTAGCGCTGTACTCATTTAGCACTTTATTCTATTATGCTTCATCAGAATCATGCTCATAATATTGATTACCAATACACCTTCAATGACATATAAATGAGTCAATGGACTTACCAGAACACCGCAAAGGCAGCTCTGTGTCAGTGCTGGATTCCTCTGGGCTCCCCACAACAACTCTCTCTATGAATGATATAGATATATATTAGTGAACACATTTGGGATAGCACTAAATCACATCTGTATCGATTTATAAGAATAATCAACTTTAAAATGTGAAGAATAGAGCACTCATTATAAAAAAAAATGCTTTATTGAATCAAGGGGATTCTGTAAAAAATTATGTATTGAACATATGTTTAATTTCTGACTATATTAGGCATCAAACTCATCTCATACTATGCTATTGCATATCTAAATATACCCATTGATCAATGTTCTTAAAAGAATACACACAAACCACATTTTGAATAACAGCTGTTGACAAATATAAACAAAGACATGTGGCACATCGAGCCATTTGTGCAATGTACAGTAATTTTGTTTAGGACACAACACATATTGATCACAATACCAAACCAAATTGATTAGTACAAATATGTAATCATGGTGCTGTTAGAGTATGCTTTTATCTATAAAGTAACTCCAACAGTGAATATGTGAATTATTGATCAATATTGTCTAATCCAAAGAATGTAAGGATTAATGAATCTATTGTTTATTAAAGGGACACTGACATGATTTATTTCAATAATTGATTTCACTGTTCAAACTGTTCCAAATGATTTAACATTGACTCCTATTATAATTTTAATGTTGCTACATTTTAATCTTAAAGGCAGATAAGCAATATTGGATTCAATAAATATTTTTTGTTGAAGGTATCCACCAATCATCAATAAAAACCCAGGTTGGTCAACCAAAATGGAGCTGCAGATAAATGTACATTCTTGATTTGAAAATACATTTAGCAATAGAATATTTCAAATATGATTATAGTATTATATTTAAATGTTGATTAATATTGCATGCTCTATCTGAATGACCACATTAATAATTTTAGCTCAGTGTCCCTTTAATATAAAAATATATTGATTTGACAATGTTGATGTTAATGAATTCTCTACTCCATATGTTGATGTAATGAATGGGATGGAGCATGCAATTCCAATCTAATATGTAAGTTAAGGATATCCTAAGAATTATTTAATTTTCCTCTATTAAAGGGACATGAAGCTCAAAATGTGTAATTGTATACTTTTTGAAACTATGTACTACTGTTATCTGAACACATGATTTTAACTTTTGACAAAATGCCAATTTATGCATAAAAAAACAGCCGGATAATACCAGTAATGCATTGTTTAACCTAAACCAAAATCAATATGTTTTTAGAAGAACTAAAACAATAGACTGAACCAATGTAGCTCATAAAATGTTTAAACAAAACAATTAAATCACGTTTCCAAATCATTCAATGTAAAATTTAGTTGGCATGTCCCTTAAATGACGTGATCAATTTCAAAAATTGAATCTATATTTTTAAAATCAAAACATATGCAAAAGTGTGTGAATTTTTTTCAAAATGTATCCAAATAAGATTAAGCAATACACAGGGGAAGAATATAAATTGGACATTCAAAGAATCTTACATTAAAATTAAGATATCAAGAATAGATGGGATATGTTAAATTCGATAAAAATTCAGATTAGTCTTACAATGTAATCCTATGTTGTTGTTTTTTTTATTCTTATTTGTAAATATTTTACTAATCCATTTTGCAGATACATAAAAATATTGAACAATGTGGATTTAGTATGTAATGTTCTGTCCATGTTTCTAAGACAAATGTCAATTAAAATGAGACATACCATACTGTGACAAGCCCTGGCTTGAGGTTCCAGCACCAAGATCCAGATCTGTAATATATTAAATGAGGATTGGATATCATTAATACAACTCATGCCATGTTTAAAATCTTTACATTATTAGCAAATCAATTAAAAACTATTAATCTTTTGGTAGTCCCATGAGTTAATTGTTTCCTCAATTAAATTCATGATCAATATATCCTGTACTCTTATTTTCAATCAGTTGTTTTGTTTACTGTAGCTTTAATTATTTTTTTGTGTTATTTCATTCTCATCAATTGATGGGCATATGTTATTATTTATTTGGATTCTGCTATTCTTTTTTTATTATGTATAATATTGAAAATAAGAATACTGTATTCTTCACATATATAATAATTCACATTTCATTTTGACCAACATGTGTAAAGCAATGCCACTTACAGCAAACCCATGTTAACGTGTATGCGCAATTCTAATTTTCGAGATCATTGAGCAAATGATTCCAAGCGGAATTACGCATCCGTCATTTGACCAACATGTGTAAAGCAATGGCACTTACAGCAAACCCATGTTAACGTGTATGCGCAATTCTAATTTTCGCGATCATTGCGCAATGATTCCAAGCGGAATTACGCATCCGTCATTTGACCAACATGTGTAAAGCAATGCCACTTACAGCAAACCCATGTTAACGTGTATGCGCAATTCTAATTTTCGCGATCATTGAGCAAATGATTCCAAGCGGAATTACGCATCCGTCATTTGACCAACATGTGTAAAGCAATGCCACTTACAGCAAACCCATGTTAACGTGTATGTGCAATTCTAATTTTTGCGATCATTGCGCAATGATTCCAAGCGGAATTACGCATCCGTCATTTGACCAACATGTGTAAAGCAATGCCACTTACAGCAAACCCATGTTAACGTATATGCGCAATTCTAATTTTCGCAATCATTGCGCAATGATTCCAAGCGGAATTACGCATCCGTCATTTGACCAACATGTGTAAAGCAATGCCACTTACAGCAAACCCATGTTAACGTGTATGCGCAATTCAATTTTCGCTCTGTGACGCATATTCTGTAGAGCGCAAGAAACATCATTCCTATTTCATGTGTCACTAATCTAAAATAAGATATCTAAACATCATATGTAGCGTATGTTGTGAGATCTATATAGGTTTAGTATCTGACTATATACACATTTTTAAAAAATCTAATCAAATATTAAGATATTATATGAAGTTGGATAGTTACCTGGTTCAGATTCTCTTTCATCTCCTCCCAGGCCACCGGACGGAGAAGCAGCTGCCCTTGCCCCCGGGTCAGGACTTTCAGATCCAGCAGCTGGGAGGGAAGAAGAGGAGGCCGAGGATGGCGAGGATCTAAATCTTTTGGGGACCCGGAGAGTGAGGAGCTCGCATAAAATCACCTCATAAGGGAGTAGGTAGAGTTTCTCTTTTGCCCCCTCTTTTACGGGCTTGTACACACTCCCTTATGAGGTTGACTTTTTTTATCAAGCGCAACCTCATATCTCCGAATCTCTTCATGATCTGATCCTGGCTCCTCTGGACGCCACACACCAATTTAACCGCATTGGTGATAGACTTCCAGAGGGCCTTCTTAACAGGCGCATCTGTCGACCTCCTCTTGTTCCCAAACAGCTGGGGATAAAAGTCCTTGACGGCGTGGACCAGTGCAGCGCTCTCCTGCTTGGTAAACCTGGGAGGTTACATGCCTGCTGGGTTGTAGAATATATAATATATAATAATAATATATACTGCCTGCAGGCATTAGAGAACTGACAAAGATGGCAACGTGTAATGGACTTTTATATGGTGAAGTAAACATGAGATGCACCATGGGACAAGTTATCTGTACATCTGATTGGATAAAAGTTTGAAATATTGTTAGAATGTCTGTGAGACCATCCTGACTCAAGTTGTGTTTGTGTGATGAACTCTGATTGGCCGTTCCTTAATGTTTCATATCTTAGCAACTTCCATACACATACCTCCTGGTGGTGCTGTTACTTCATTTTTCATATAGAAGTATTTGTAACTCATGGGCCTGTCATGCGGATATGTGTGACGCAGATTTAATATCCGTGATCCGTTAAATATTAATGTTTAAATTCTCTTTAAAATCTAATACTGTCACATTATTAAATGTTGTAGACATTTTTCGGTTTAATAACGGTCTGTTTCTTTAATACAAATACACATTTAATATTGAATGTCTTTATTGTTCATAAAATCAATTTGGTGACTTATTGTGAAGTATTGACATTGCTCTATTAAATGTATTTATAATGCACATTGATTGTGTGCTATTGCGTGACATTAGACTCTAATGTTTAAAGATGCAAATCTGGTGTTTCAAGATCCGTTTCCCACGCAACATTTCTGAATGTTCAAATTCAGGTTATAATGTCAGTAACTTGGATAATCTGTTTATAGATGTTAAACTACAGGTTTGTTTGTTATTAGTAAATAAACCTCGAGCTTGTATTTGTCTGAACTGCTCATATATGTTATTGTGCAATGGCGTCTTTATTTTTAAATAGACATTACAACCAAACAATTGTATCAAATGATCTGTAGAGATAAAAAATTGTTTAGACTTTAAAATGTAACTCAATTTATCTTTGTATTTAGATATCCTAAACAGAAGAAATTTAAATGCACATGGTTGAGCCAATCACATAAGGCATCTCTGTGCATCCACCAATCTTCATCTACTGAGCCTATCTCGATATGCTTTTCAAGCAAAGTATGTCAAGATAAGAAGAGAAGTAAATACACTCTTTAAATCTCTTAAAGGGACACTGTCCAAAAATTTTTAGCGTTCGTGATTCATATTTAGCATGAAATGTTAAGCAACTTTATAATTTAATCCGATTCTCAAATGTAAGAATTATCTTGTTATCTTTCTTTGCAAATCAATAATGATATTTTAGATTACGGACAATTTTGGCGAAAAACCTGGGTTGTCCTTGATGATTGTTGGATAAATTAATCCACCCAACAAATAAAATTCTGTCCAGAGTACTGAAGGAAATAAATTATCAATTTAATGCCTTATTTTTAAAGTAATGATAGCAACATCACAAGGAACATTGATAATATGAGACAATTGATAAAGTTGCTTAAAATAGAATACTCGTTCTGAATGTATAAATCATTCATTTTTTTACTGTCTCTCTTTAAGTATATTTTGAGTTCATGTCCCTTTAAGGAGACATTTCACAATAATGCTTGAAAAATCATAAACCTAGGCAACTTCCTTTGGCAAAATTAGTATAACATATGAGTAAAGCATATTTATATTAACTTCTGGGTTGTTTTACACACTGACTGAAATATATATTTTAATGGATGTATTTCGCAGTCTTCAGCTTAGAGGGACATTAAGCTATATGTTATTTATGCATTTTGGATAAGATTATAATATTTGAACAACTTAATATGTTTTGTTATTCAATCATTAGATTGTAATTATATATATTCTTGGATTAAATACATATCTACATAGGCTATTTTGATGCTGATTGTTGGTTGCACATAGATGCCTTATGTCATTGTCTAAGATATGTGCATTGATGTATCTTTTTCTAAGTATATTTAAAGACTGAATGTAATTCTATAGTACTTTAAATATGTTTAAATTATTTTATGATTGTTTAAAATTCAATACACAATATATTTTGTGAATGTCCCTTTAAGGACCAAAACATTCGGAATGTTGATTTAACATTGTCGAAATAAACTAAAGGGGAATGAAAATTATATATAGATATGTGATGTCTAACCCAAGAGGTAAGATTTTAAAAACTACATAATATTAATAACTATAGTTAAATGACCCTTTAAATGACTCCACTAGAAAATAAAATCTATTAACATGGCATCCAATTTTTAAATTTAAAATATATAAATTTATTAAAATAATGTTTTTAGATACCTAAGGAAGATACAAGATCTTATAAAATACATTTTACATTCAACAACACTGTCACTTTAATGTAAGTGAACCACTTCCCCTTCTTGAAAGTGAAACAAATACATTTATGTCAAATTCTGACTACATATCCGAAAATATTTTAACATCTAAAAATTACACAAGTAAAGCATCGATGGATCTCACTCCACAATTAATTTAAAAAAGATAGTTGAATTTAATATTCTATTAATCAGTGGATTTTCTAAAATTAATGCTATACATGATGCTTAATTTGATCTTATGCATGTGCTTGTCAAATAGACACTACCAGTCATGGGAGTCAAATTGTTTTTTATTGACAGATTATATGGATATTTATTATAATCTGTTCAAAAGAGGGTATTTAATAATAACATGTTGATTATTACCATTTAAAATTAAATAGTTCTTTTAACAAAAACAAAAATAAAAAAATATTCCTAGAAGTCATCAGATGACAATCGGAAAATAAACAAACATATTTTACAAAGTTAATACACACGTTGTAAAATATTCATAAAATACATTTACAATCATCTTGTGTCTATGCTCTAACTTTGTGCATCATTTTATCAAGATATTTATGAATTAAATTTTTGGATTAAAAAAACAAACAAACCATACACCATTATATTGTGTAATAAAAATTACATTTAAATATCAGCATTTCTAATTATACATAATAATGTATATCACATTTAAATAATAAATATATATGTATGCTGAACATAAATGTAATTTTTCATGTCCATTAAAGTACCTCTATATCAACTATAATATGTATTCCTTTGTCTGATTGTGATACCTAAATATCTAATTATGAACAAAGTATGACTAATGTATGTAAGCTACTAATATTCTTCATTCTTCCTGTGATTCTTAACTATCATGCATTGGTAAACCAACCTGGATAATGCATGGTCTTTGAAAGTCAATTCAGGGGTAAACAGTTGATCTTCAATAGGTGTCTTATTCATCATTTCATAAATAGAGGACTGAAAAACCATCTAAAAATTAGAAAATAATCTAAGTGTCTGATTGTGATACCTAAATATATAATTATGAACAAAGTATGACTAATGTATGTAAGCTACTAATATTCTACATTCTTCCTGTGATTCTTAACTATCATGCATTGGTAAACCAACCTGGATAATGCATGGTCTTTGAAAGTCAATTCAGGGGAAAACAGTTGATCTTCAATAGGTGTCCTATTCATCATTTCAAAAATAGAGGACTGTGAAATACCATCTAAAAATTAGAAAATAATCTAAGTGTCTCCAATAGGATGCCTCCACAGCCTTATTCTATCAAATAGTTGGCACTTACCATGTGAACATGTCTTTGTATGGTTTTCAAGGTCAGCAGATTTGAAAGATAATGCCAGACATGATCCCATTGGTATTCTTCAATTTCAATCTTGTCTTTTTCCACTGTCAGTCTGGGAATTCTTCACTGTCATTCTTCGAATTCTTCCCTTTCAGTCTTTACATGAAGTCATCTCCCTAATGGCATAAAATGGATTATTAAAATTACTACTACAAGTGTGTGAATCAGTTCTGTACCCCTCTCCCACCCCCCATTTCTGAATAAATTTCTGTCACTAGCTTACTAAGCGTGTGTAGCATCTTGTGTTATGTTCTATCAAGTGTGAAGATGAGTCATATTGAGCAGAACGAACCTCTAATGTGTGACTTTGAACCATAGTCATGCTAGAGGATAGTTATGGTAGAGGATCCCTTTCTGAGTATTTACATTTTAAGTAATGTGTAAACTAAATACTAGTTTAGAAAATGTATGCCATATCATGTATTTGTGTACAATTCATGCCAGCAACAGTCCATACATTTATACTTACCAGCTGATGTCCTCTTTAAAAACCAGGTGGCAAAGACTCGCTACAGGACCCAATGACCAGAGCATCACCTATATTAATAAAGAAACACATTTTTAGCATTTGATGAACAATCCTAACATGTTTGCACAATTCTCTACTTGTCATTTCCCTAGAGTTCACATCTATTGACAATACTCCAATCTAACTTCTATTATTTACCGTCTAAAGTGGCGGTTGATGATGTCTGCTCTGACATTGAGCCCCTCGTCCCGGAATGGCCCCTCTAGAACTGGATCATCCTCCTCATCTCTGA
The DNA here is from genome assembly GCF_027579735.1 of Bombina bombina. Classification (NCBI taxonomy): domain Eukaryota; kingdom Metazoa; phylum Chordata; class Amphibia; order Anura; family Bombinatoridae; genus Bombina; species Bombina bombina. Next base: position 956,142,235 of record NC_069500.1, read on the forward strand.
GGAGGTTTCGGTGCGCCTGGACGGCCTGCAGCATCCCAGCCCGCTGTGCAATATTATGCAGGACACTACAGGCTATAACGATCTTAGCCACCTTCTTTGGGTTGTACTGGAGGGCTCCTCCCGACCTGTCAAGGCACCTGAACCTCATCTTCAGGAGCCCGAACATTCATTCTACCACCGCCCTGGTTCTCTTATGAGCCCTATTGTAGTGCTCCTCAGCCATATCAGTCGGGCTACGCAAGGGGGTAATAAGCCAAGGGCGGCTCATGTAACCAGATTTCACCTATAAATTATGAACAGAACATAATTCAAACTGAATCCTCAAAATTGTATTTTGATTCCAATAAAAGTTTGTGTACACGATAATCCACTAACAAATGTTTATTTTTTAAAAGAATAATCTAGTTCAATATTATTCTCTATCTTCCCATTTCAGCTAAGACATGCTACATATGCGTATTTCTCCTAAACCAGACCTTGTGTAAAATCCCAACTAAATGGTTACATTGCATTCTCTATCTGAGCATTTAAGGTAAGACATGCTACATATCTGCATTGAACTAAAAGTAGACATTAGCGGAAAGAGACAATGACATGGTTAAATTGCATTGGCTGCTATCTTCCCATTTCAGCTAAGACCTGCTACATATGCGTATTTCTCCTAAACCAGACCTTGTGTAAAAATCCAAACTAAATGGTTACATTGCATTCTCTATCTGAGCATTAAAGGTAAGACATGCTACATATCTGCATTGAACTAAAAGTAGACATTAGCGGAAAGAGACAATGACATGGTTAAATTGCATTTGCTAATATCTTCCCATTTCAGCTAAGACATGCTACATATGCGTATTTCTCCTAAACCAGACCTTGTGTAAAAATCCAAACTAAATGGTTACATTGCATTCTCTATCTGAGCATTTAAGGTAAGACATGCTACATATCTGCATTGAACTAAAAGTAGACATTAGCGGAAAGAGACAATGACATGGTTAAATTGCATTTGCTAATATCTTCCCATTTCAGCTAAGACATGCTACATATGCGTATTTCTCCTAAACCAGACCTTGTGTAAAAATCCAAACTAAATGGTTACATTGCATTCTCTATCTGAGCATTTAAGGTAAGACATGCTACATATCTGCATTGAACTAAAAGTAGACATTAGCGGAAAGAGACAATGACATGGTTAAATTGCATTGGCTGCTATCTTCCCATTTCAGCTAAGACATGCTACATATGCGTATTTCTCCTAAACCAGACCTTGTGTAAAATCCCAAATAAATGGTTACATTGCATTCTCTATCTGAGCATTTAAGGTAAGACATGCTACATATCTGCATTGAACTAAAAGTAGACATTAGCGGAAAGAGACAATGACATGGTTAAATTGCATTTGCTAATATCTTCCCATTTCAGCTAAGACATGCTACATATGCGTATTTCTCCTAAACCAGACCTTGTGTAAAATGCCAACTAAATGGTTACATTGCATTCTCTATCTGAGCATTTAAGGTAAGACATGCTACATATCTGCATTGAACTAAAAGCAGACATTAGCGAAAGAGACAATGACATGGTTAAATTGCATTTGCTAATATCTTCCCATTTCAGCTAAGACATGCTACATATGCGTATTTCTCCTAAACCAGACCTTGTGTAAAATGCCAACTAAATGGTTACATTGCATTCTCTGAGCATTTAAGGTAAGACATGCTACATATCTGCATTGAACTAAAACTAGACATTTGCGGAAATATAAATAAATGGTTAAATTGCATCCTATAGCTGAACATTACGCTAACATTTTAAAACTACAGTGGCAATTGTCAAACTAATTAACCATGTTGTGCACAAATACTCACCAACGAGATAACCAGGGGGCATTTGTCTTTCCTCAAACGGTCGCCACAGGGACGATAGAGAGAGGATGCGGGCATCATGACAAGCTCCTCCAAAATTCGCACACACATGCATAATCCTCATCTGTGCGTCACAAACATACTGCACGTTGAGGCTATGAAAATGTTTGCGATTTCTGAAGGGCAAGTCATCAATTGGAGCACGCAGCGCAATGTGGGTTCAATCTATGGCTCCCAAGACATTGGGCAATTCAGCAATAGCAAAGAATTCCCGCTTCAGGCGCCTCCAATCACCATCATTCTGTGGGAATCCTATGTAATGCTTACTGATACGTACCATGGCGTCCAGAAATTTATCAAACACCACAGAGAATGTACCTTGAGACAGGCCATGCATGTACATTTCTCCGGATTGAAAACTCCCGGAGGCCAGGACGTATAGACAACTTAGCATCTTACTCATGCCGGGAACAGCAGTCCTTATTCTTATACGTGGCTCCAAATGAGGTTTAAGAAGATCGTAAAGGCCAATGAGCTGTTCGCGATTGAGCCGATACTTATCATAAACCTCAAAGTCACTCATGTTTTCCAAGGTGGGTCTCACCCTTTAGACACGAGGACCGCGAACCAGACGAGCCCTTCGTCTCACTCAGAGACGCCGAGGCTGCCTTATTCTATCAACAGCTAGTTCGCCAATAGCAGCACCAGCAACGTCTACCATGTCGTCATCATCCATCTTTCAAAACAGCAGAGCAAGGCGTAACAAGTTATGCAAATTGATCTGATGTGGATCACAAGGGATGCTTTGGCCATGTTGTTTGGGGGATTTATAGTACAATTAGTCCAATGGTAGTGAGTTTGTAATGATTGCTAATTGTATTCACTTGTTTGTATGTGAGCGGCGCAAATGCTTTCACAGTGGGCGTTTTTTGGGTGTTTGCTGAAATGTTGTTTTCCCCAAATGAATCTCAATGTGAAAGTGTCAAATATCACACATACAGTGCATGTTTGTAATGTTTGATCATATGCGTAATCAATATTTATTAAACGCGATCTTATAGTAAAAAGCACACGTCCAGGCAAACATGAATGAAAGTGCATAGTTGTGTATAATGTGCATCGAATGTGATTGATCAATGTTGTTGCAATATTGTTTGTAAACGATAAAGTAACAGCTGCCATCTGTAATATTGTATATATAAGTGATTGCCGAGCTGTCAATATTGTATGCGTCCCATTAAAATGGCACTAATACTGAATAACTTCCGGCTGTCATCTGTAGTATTGTATATATAAGTGATTGCCGAGCTGTCAATATTGTATGCGTCCCATTAAAATGGCACTAATACTGAAGAACTTCCGGCTGTCATCTGTAGTATTGTATATATAAGTGATTGCCGAGCTGTCAATATTGTATGCGTCCCATTAAAATGGCACTAATACTGAATAACTTCCGGCTGTCATCCGTAGTATTGTATATATAAGTGATTGCCGAGCTGTCAATATTGTATGCGTCCCATTCAAATCGCACTAATACTGAATAACTTCCGGCTGTCATCTGTAGTATTGTATATATAAGTGATTGCCGAGCTGTCAATATTGTATGCGTCCCATTAAAATGGCACTAATACTGAAGAACTTCCGGCTGTCATCTGTAGTATTATATATATAAGTGATTTGCGAGCTGACAATATTTATTAATTGTCCCATTCAAATCGCCCTAATAATGCTGTTTCAAACTGTTGTTTACGTATATGTTGTATTGTAGTATTGAGTGGTAAATTTCTGAAAGGGGCGGTACAGTTTTGAATCTGTAATTTGTATGGTTGAATCTTCTAATGACGTCATCATATTATTAACCTGCCTATGTAGTTCTGAAATCCTCATTGTGTTGTTGTATTTGACTACATTGTTATTGTGTGCTGAATAAAATATAAATGTGTGCTTTGTGGTTGCGTGATGGGTGATGCGTGTTATGTACATATACGTATATATTGTGATTGTGTCCCACATATGCTGACTTCTATATAGCGGTCTGGCATTGTTGTTCCTTCCCATAAAGTGACATCTGTAATCTGGTGTAATGATGTTCTTCTTGTACGTAATTTCTAATGGTTTATTGTGATGGAATCATGATGTTAAAAGTACAGTAAAATCCATATGTTCTGTTTTGTGATTCCTAGAGAGAATGTAATGTGTTTTTCCCCCATCATTTGAATGCACATGTATGAGTGAATGCTAAAAGTAATGTATGTGCATCCATGACTTATCATGTGTTAAGCCTATGTAGATATGCAGTTGCTGCAAGCATATGAGTTGAATAAATGAAATGCAATAATAAAGGTAAATGAGAGGTGTTTCCCATTGTGTACTGTTTGTGAATCCTGAAATGTCGTAATTATTTCTGTATCCGTTTAAATGTGATTTTATTTGTAAAAATGTTTGTTACTAGTGATGTTGATTTGTAGTTGATGTAATGTAAAAGTATGAAACAATTTAATGCTGTTGTGAATATTCAATAAGTAAAATCCATAAGTCCACCATAGGGAAATAGGCATTTCTTGATCTATTTGTCATAGCTGGGTCTAACGCAGAAAAACTATATTGTTTTTCCGATTTTTAGCGCTGGTATTTGGAGTTTTTTTGTCTACGCTTTTTCCGTGCGTTAGGGAAATCTGTCTGTCGCGTGCACGAGCACGTCTTCCACATAGAAGTCAATGGAGGCTCAAAATTTTGTTAAAAAAAAAATCAAAGACTGGTTTTCCTCGTAAAGTGAGTGACGTCATGAGCCTGTGTGAAAAAGTAGCTAAATCGTGTTCATTTTGTAATAAATAACTTGTTTGGGTATGTAATGTGGTGTATATTTTTGGTATGCATTGATGAGTGTATGTTTGTGATAATATTATTAGTTAGATGTAGCTATATGAGGGTCTTTTCCCGTGTGTCAATGTTAGTCAATGGCAAAATGGATTTGTGTTGTTTTTTTTCTAACACCCGAGATCTCGCAACTTTGATCCTTTCTATTTTGAAGAAAAAATATTAAATCTGAAAAATAAATATAGTGTAGTGTTTGTATGAGTGGAAGTGTACTTTGTGTAATATTTGTTTTTTGATTCGTGGATGTTTATTTTGTCGGTAGATGTTAACTACTGGGTCTGAGCTGTCGGTAGAGATTTGTGCGTTGGGTGATTTTTGAGTGTCGGTAACTAAACTCTAAATACCGGAGGGTGGTAAAAACAAGCGTTAGAAGCCTCTAACGCTGGTTTTGACGGCTACCGCAAAACTCTAAATCTAGGCCTTTGCATTTTAAACAAACTGGTCTCACTGATTTGTCTCGCCAGCTGTATGCAGGTGAGGTTTACTCAAAATTCACAATAAGCTTATTTTAACTAACAGAAAAGTAATATATTCTAAAATTTAGACAAAAGCAAGTTAAATTGTAGCGAAAACATTTCAGTTTACTTCTCTCTCCCATGGGAAATTTTGTATCCCAGAGAGCTTCATTGCTTTCTATGGAAGGCATCCCTCATCTCTCTGAGAATTCCAGGTTCTTCCCCTTTTCTTAAAAAAATCAGTGAGTTCTGCAGCTGTGAAGTCAGCACTATATTCTTTCTCCAAACTAGAGAATGTTTAATTATCTGGCCCATAGAATGTAATAGTGCTCTCTTGGAAACTGAAGCTGACAGTTTTTCCATTTTAATTTAAATAAAAGACATGCAAAATGCAATCTAATTTATAAAATATACACATTTATACAGTAGTGAACCTTCTCAACAGAGGGCCCTGGTGCAAGATTTTTTGCCCCCCCCCCAGGTAAATAAAAAGCAAAAGTAATAAAATACATTCTGCTCAATGTAATGATTTTGAGGATAGATATATGGACCTGCAACTTGCACTAATAAATGGCTTCCCTGCATTACGATTATACACAATCTGCATACGCCTATGTATAGGCTGGCTGTAATGAGCCCCCTCCAGCTCTTGGGCCCTGGGGCTACTGCACCTTCTGCCCCTGCATTTATATACAAAGTATTAGCCTAATTTGTTAAAAGTTGCACAGAAATTGTTAAGGCATAATCAGATTTTTTTGCAAAGTTTAAATGCAATAAAATGTAAATTTGAAGTTTAAATTGATGTAAAATAGAAAGCACAAAGTATAAATGCAGCAGAACTCTCATGTCATGCAAAGCTATATTGCATTAGGCTTGTCTCTTCTTCACATACAGAAATGCAGGGAATGCCTCTTGGAGAAGCAAAGCAAAATCTGCCTTTTGAATTTTTCACTAGGGATCTCGCAGTGCTGGAGGATTACAGACACCCAGTTAAATAAATGATTTCCCCAACTCTGAAATCCTATTTAATTAATTGGTAATTACCTCTTAATTCACCCTTTAATAGTTTTTCATTAAAAAAAAGCTTTAGAATCCACTGACACCAAATCATATTCCAAGATATCATTAAATATTAACAAAAATAATAATCCAATGTACATTTTTTATATATTCTTGATAAAAATTTGCAATAAATATTGCCACAAAACAATAGACAAACATTTTTTTTGGATAAAAAATAATTTTATTAAGAATTCCTTTCCTTTCCATACAAATAGACCAAATATTACTCCCAAAATTTAATAAGGTCAAGATGACTTCTTAAATAAAAAACAAATAAATAGTAATAAAAAAAAAACTAAAACAAATCTTGTAGAATAGTTTTTAAACAAACCTGTAACCATCCAACTAAAGTAATTCATATTTAGTCCATGGGTTATAATAAAAAGGTTAACACTAGAACAAAAAAATTGTTTATGTAAATAGAAGACTAATGGTGATAAGCAAATAATTACTTTTATATCATAAGTAATTAATATAAGGGAGTTTGTGATAATATCAGCTGATGAATTTTGGTGTATTGAACTGCATTTTAAATATGCAAGGTAATTCTGTATCTCAACATAATCAGACATTTGCTCCCAGTGCATTTAAGAGGAACAAAGTGCATTTGGTTGGATAAAGTGCAAAGGTTGTTGTAGGCGTAACACAAAGAAATGTAAGGCTTGTAATAAAACTAGGCTCAGCAGAAAGTTTTATTCAGTAGTCACTCAGGGAGTTTATGATGTACCTTCATGTGGCCAACTGGAGATAAAAGTAGTTTATGACTTTGATCATATGCATGTAACAATTAGTAAGTAGGGGGCACAACCTGAGAGTTAAGGCTCTGAATTAGGGTTGCTACCTCGGTCATGTTTTCCTGGACACTTATGAGTTACACATGCTGTAGGGTTTGAACATGTATTGTGCAGTTCATCAGCACTATTCATGAGATGTCCAGATACACAATACAGGTTCTGACCAGCTTACCCTGCAGCATGTGTAACTCATAAATGTCCAGGAAAACATGGCCGAGGTGGCAACCCTAGTCTGAATGCAGGAATACCTAACTAATATAGACGTTTTCTGTCTCTGTTTAGATCTAGGAATATATTTTGTTGTGATTCATATGATCCACAAATTTGGCTATAAATTCTTGTGAGGAGAAGATAGACAAACCATATTTCTGAAAACAGAAGATTTATGGATTTGGCATGGGCGTATTGATCTGTATGACCAATATGGATTTATTATAAGACAGTTATAAAACAAGAGGGTGCTTTCATAGTGTAAATCTAACATTAAAAGCTAAAATTTCTCAGTAGACATGAGTACCGTTCCACAAGTGGTGTTAGTGAAGCAGCCCCCTAGCTGACAGTTATACTGCAGAACCAACCAACGTTGAAGATATGTTCTCTTTCTGAATTTGAGTGATTGATTTTTATTCACAATATATAACAAGCTTTCAGCAATATTTTTACCATTAGACAGTTGTGATTCATTCTCAGACAATAGAATGTTTTCTTTAAATGTTTCCTGTTTGTTGTCACAAAGTAGTATGATTTGGTATCAATAAACGTAAGAGTTTATTGTGCAAAATGAGACATGAATTCAAAAAGCTTTTACAGACTGATGCAACAGAATGTCATGGTATGCAAGGTTATTTTATCTGCGTAACTTATTAAAGGAACAGTATAGTGAAAATAAAACTTTCATGATTCAGATAAAGCATGCATTTTTTACCTTTCCAGTTTACGTCTATTATCTATTATGTTTTGTTCTCCTGGTAACCTTTGTTGAAAATTATACCTAGGTAGGCTCAAGAGCAGCAATGCTCTGCTGGGAGCTAGCTGCTGATTGGTGGCTGCACATAAATGCCTCTTGTCATTGTCTCACACTATGTGTTCAGCTAGCTCTCAATAATCTATTGCTGCTGTTTCAACAAAGGATACCAAAAGAATGGAGAAAATTCGATAACAGAAGTAACTTGGAAGGTTTTTGATAAATGTGTGCTCTATCTAAACCATGAAAGAACATTTTTGAGTTTCGTGTCCCTTTAATAAGGCTATCATTTTGGAAAAATGTTTCAGACACATTTTTTCCTCTATCTTCCTTTTTTATGAAGCCTGTTGTTATGCTTTCTAAGAATTGCATAAAATAGTTGTTTTGTATTAGAGGCACTACTTTTCTGTTAACTTTGCTGAAAACATATATAGGGCTAGATTTACTATCCCTGCAGGCGGACAGGTTCACAAATAATGGACCTGTCTGCTATCGCCACTTGCGATGTTGAAGATTGCACAAGAGAATCCTTGTGCAATGCCGCCCCCTTCTCTGGCGCAACCAATTGCGCTAGAGCAGGGAATGTCAATTACCCATAAGTGGGTCTACCATTAGGCCAAATACGCAGTTTCCTAAGGCCTCGCTTAAACAGAGGCCTCATAGTGTGTCTCTATCTTCATATGGGGATTTTTTTTATGTGACGCATGTGCATGGCATGTGGGTGAGTGAAAAAAACATTGTCGGCTAGTTGACATAGAAGCATAGGAAGGGCCTGTGAACTCTGTCCCTCACACTCTGCTGGTTACTGCTGTTTACCCAGGGACAATATGTTCCAAAATGCAGGGCTGCAAATGGAGAGGTTTGGTTGTGCACCCTCCTATTCTGCATGTCTAAATCTCACCCATGATATCTCCTAAGTGTCTCATAACATGAGTACCACCCGGGCAATTATGTTGCACTGTCTGAATCGCACACAGTGAGTAGACATATGCAGGTGTGATTGAAAGGAGGAGAGTAGAGATAACCCTGATAAAATGAAGATCCTGAGGATGTGAACCAAAGCAGGGAGCATGGGATAGCACTACTACCCTGCTTTGGTTCACTACTTGAACCAAAGCAGGGAGCATGGGATAGCTTGTTTGAGGGAGCTCCAGAGGATAATCCTGTCTGTAATGCTAATAATAATTTAACAAATATCTACCAGGTCTGCTATGACTTTCTTTTACTAGCTACATTCCCTTTCTGCACTCTCTATTTCCTCTCCTTGCTCTTTCACTTCACCCTCTCTTTTTTTCTGCCCCTATTCCTTTCTCTTTTCTGGCTCCCTTCTCACTCATTCTATTTACTAGCTCTCTTTCTCTCTCTTTACTCTCTCCACTCCCTATGTCCTTCTCTTCAATCTGTCTTTTCATTCTTTCCATTATCTCTCACTGTCTATCTCTATTCTATAAACACTGTCTCCTCGCTTCTCATTCTTATCTCTTTGCATTCTTCTTTTCTCTCCACTCTCTCTCACCTTCCCTCTCTTTAATCCCCCTCCTCTCTCTCTCCCCTCTCTTTCTGGACTCTTTTCCCTCTCTCTTTCTCCCTTTTTTTCTTTATGTTCTCTCTCTCCTCTCTATTTACTCTTCTTCCTCTATACTTTGTCTTCTTTTCCCCTTTTCTAGTTTCCCTTTTCAGTCTCTCTCATCTTTCACCACTCTCTTTTTCTCTATTCTTTCTCTTTTCTCTCTCTCTCTCTCTCTCTCTCTCTCTCTCTCTCTCTCTATCTCTCCCTCTCTCTCTCTCTCTCTCTCTCTCTCTCTCTTCCCCTTCTCTTTCTGTCTTTGTACACTATATTTCCATTCTCTCTTCCTTTCTCTTCCTCTATCTCTTTCTACTCTCCCCTTCTCTCTATTTTCTGTCTCTTTTTTTATTTCCCTCTTCACTTTCTCTCCACTCTCTCATTCTCCTTTTTCTATTTTCTTTCTCACTTCTTTCTTTGTCTCTCTCCTTTATTAACTTTTGTCTCACATATATATATATAAGTTGTCAAAACCAGCGTTAGGGGGTCCTAACGCTGGTTTTGGCCGCCCGCTGGTATTTGGAGTCAGTCAGGAAAGGGTCTAATGCTCACTTTCCAGCCGCGACTTTTCAATACAGCAGATCCCCCTACACCATTTGCGTATCCTATCTTTTCAATGGGATCTTTCTAACGCCGGTATTTAGAGTCTTGGCTGAAGTGAGCGTTAGAAATCTAACGACAAGACTCCAGCCGCAGAGAAAAGCCAGGAGTTAAGAGCTTTCTGGGCTAACGCCGGTTCATAAAGCTCTTAACTACTGTGCTCTAAAGTACACTAACACCCATAAACTACCTATGTACCCCTAAACCGAGGTCCCCCCACATCGCCGCCACTCTATTAATTTTTTTAACCCCTAATCTACCGACCGCACACCGCCGCAACCTACATTATCCCTATGTACCCCTAATCTGCTGCCTCTAACATCGCCGACCCCTATATTATATTTATTAACCCCTAATCTGCCCCCCCCAACGTCGCCGCTACCTACCTACAATTATTAACCCCTAATCTGCCGACCGGACCTCACCGCTACTATAATAAATGTATTAACCCCTAATCCGCCTCACTCCCGCCTCAAAAACCCTATAATAAATAGTATTAACCCCTAATCTGCCCTCCCTAACATCGCTGACACCTAACTTCAAGTATTAACCCCTAATCTGTCGACCGGACCTCGCTGCTACTCTAATAAATGTATTAACCACTAAAGCTAAGTCTAACCCTAACACTAACACCCCCCTAAGTTAAATATAATGTTATTCAAACAAAATAAATTAAATCTTATTAAATAAATTATTCCTATTTAAAGCTAAATACTTACCTGTAAAATAAACCCTAATATAGCTACAATATAACGAATAATTATATTGTAGCTATTTTAGGATTAATATTTATTTTATAGGCAACTTTGTATTTATTTTAACCAGGTACAATAGCTATTAAATAGTTAATAACTAATTAATAGCTACCTAGTTAAAATAAATAAAAAATTACCTGTAAAATAAATCCTAACCTAAGTTACAATTAAACCTAACACTACACTATCAATAAATGAATTACCTACAAATACCTACAAATAAATACAATTAAATAAACTAACTAAAGTACAAAAACTAAAAAAAGAACTAACTATCTACAATTATCTACAATTAAATACAAATAAATACACTAACTAAAGTACAAAAAATAAAAAAAGAACTAAGTTACAAAAAATAAAAAAATAATTTAAAAAACATTATAAAATTATTACAACAATTTTAAGCTAATTACACCTACTCCAAGCCCCCTAATAAAATAACAAAGCCCCCCAAAATAAAAAAATGCCATACCCTATTCTAAAATAAAAATAGAAAAGCTCTTTTACCTTACCAGCCCTTAAAAGGGCATGCCCCAAACAATTCTGCTCTTTTGCCTGTAAAAAAAAAACATACAATACCCTCCCCCCAACATTACAACCCACCACCCACATACCCCTAATCTAACCCAAACCCCCCTTAAATAAACCTAACACTAAGCCCCTGAAGATCTTCCTACCTTGTCTTCACCACGCCGGGTATCACCGATCCATCCAGAAGAGGCTCCGAAGTCTTCATCCTATCCGGGTGATGTCTTCATCCAAGCGGGGGCTGAAGGGGTCCATCATCGGGCTGAAGAGGTCCATCATCCGGCTGAAGAGGTCCATCATCCGGCTGAAGTCTTCATCCAAGCGGTGGCTGAAGAGGTCCATCATCCGGCTGAAGTCTTCTATCAAGCGGCATCTTCAATCTTCTTTCTTCCGGCTCCATCTTCATCCCGCTGACGCGGAACATCCATCCTGGCCGACGACTTCCCAATGAATGACGGTTCCTTTAAGGGACGTCATCCAAGATGGCGTCCCTCGAATTCCGATTGGCTGATAGGATTCTATCAGCCAATCGGAATTAAGTTAGGAAAATTCTGATTGGCTGATTGAATCAGCCAATCAGATTCAAGTTCAATCCGATTGGCTGATCCAATCAGCCAATCAGATTGAGCTTGCATTCTATTGGCTGATCGGAACCGATGATGGACCTCTTCAGCCCCCGCTTGGATGAAGACATCGCCCGGATAGGATGAAGACTTCGGAGCCTCTTCTGGACGGATCGGTACCCGGCGTGGTGAAGATAAGCTAGGAAGATCTTCAGGGGCTTAGTGTTAGGTTTATTTAAGGGGGGTTTGGGTTAGATTAGGGGTATGTGGGTGGTGGGTTGTAATGTTGGGGGGGGTATTGTATGTTTTTTTTACAGGCAAAAGAGCAGAATTCTTTGGGGCATGCCCCGCAAAAGGCCCTTTTAAGGGCTGGTAAGGTAAAAGAGCTTTTCAATTTTTATTTTAGAATAGGGTAGGGCATTTTTTTATTTTGGGGGGCTTTGTTATTTTATTAGGGGGCTTAGAGTAGGTGTAATTAGCTTAAAATTGTTGTAATATTTTTATAATGTTTGTAAATTATTTTTTTGTAACTTAGTTCTTTTTTTAGTTTTTGTACTTTAGTTAGTTTATTTAATTGTATTTATTTGTAGGTATTTGTAGGTAATTCATTTATTGATAGTGTAGTGTTAGGTTTAATTGTAACTTAGGTTAGGATTTATTTTACAGGTAATTTTGTAATTATTTTAACTAGGTAGCTATTAAATAGTTATTAACTATTTAATAGCTATTGTACCTAGTTAAAATAAATACAAAGTTGCCTGTAAAATAAATATAAATCCTAAAATAGCTACAATATAATTATAATTTATATTGTAGCTCTATTAGGGTTTATTTTACAGGTAAGTATTTAGCTTTAAATAGGAATAATTTATTTAATAAGATTTATTTTATTTCGTTAGATAAAAATTATATTTAACTTAGGGGGGTGTTAGTGTTAGACTTAGCTTTAGGGGTTTATACATTTATTAGAGTAGCGGTGAGGTCCGGTCGGCAGATTAGGGGTTAATAATTGAAGTAAGGTGTCGGCGATGTTAGGGAGGGCAGATTAGGGGTTAATACTATTTATTATAGGGTTTTTGAGGCAGGAATGAGGCGGATTAGGGGTTAATAAATTTATTATAGTAGCGGTGAGGTCCGGTCGGCAGATTCGGGGTTAATAATTGTAGGTAGGTGGCGGCAACGTTGGGGGCAGCAGATTAGGGGTTAATAAATATAATATAGGGGTCGGCAGTGTTAGGGGCAGCAGATTAGGGGTACATAGCTATAATGTAGGTTGCGGCGGTGTACGGAGCGGCAGATTAGGGGTTAATAGTATAATGCAAGGGTCAGCGATAGCGGGGGCGGCAGATTAGGGGTTAATAAGTGTAAGGTTAGGGGTGTTTAGACTCGGGGTACATGTTAGGGTGTTAGGTGCAGACTTAGGAAGTGTTTCCCCATAGGAAACAATGGGGCTGCGTTAGGAGCTGAACGCTGCTTTTTTGCAGGTGTTAGGTTTTTTTTCAGCTCAAACTGCCCCATTGTTTCCTATGGGGGAATCGTGCACAAGCACGTTTTTGAAGCTGGCCGCATCCGTAAGCACCGCTGGTATTGAGAGTTGCAGTGGCGGTAAATTATGCTATACGCTCCCTTTTTGGAGCCTAACGCAGCCCTTCTGTGAACTCTAATTACCAGCGGTATTTAAAAGGTGCGGGGGAAAAAATACACGCGTAGCTAACGCACCCCTTTGGCCGCAGAACTCTAAATCTAGCCGATAGAGAGCACTCACTACAATTTGTAATCCACCTCTTCTTTATTCGGTTATGGATGTCAATTTATTTTATTGAGTCCATTATAAATATTACAGTTTTATAAACAAATAGTTTAAAATATAAAAATAAATTCAACATATGCATATATACAATGATAACTGTAATATGATGCTATGTTCCTTTTTTTTGTGAAATGTAATATTTTGAAGCATTTACTAAGAATAAGCATATCAATAATACATATTAATGATATATGTTAATTGAAAATATGTTCCTTAAAGAAGTAATTAAATCATGTGCGCAAGTGTAACACATTTGGCTTTAAATAGCAGTCTTGTAGGGGTTGGTGTGTATGCCAGTGATCAAGGGCTCTAGATTTTTTTCTTTTTGATTTTATGGCTTTTCTACAGTTTTTTTTTTTTTTATATTCAATAATTTTTATTATTTTATTTACAACTTGTAGCAAGAAGAGACTTGCTCACAAAAGAATACACATTGTAGCACTCTAGGCTTGTGAATATTAGTTGTAGTATGTAATTAACTTGGATACAAGATATTGACATGTACTAGTGAAGCTAAAATGAAAATATAACTTTTAATAACATTTTATTAAAATAGGATTTGAAATTAAAAACACACTTAAGCTGCCAAGGGTAGTAGATACATCTGAGTTAAGTATTTTGTGGTACTGCTCCACCTGTTCCCAAACTCTTTTGACTTCCGATTCTGCTAGAAAAAGTAGATCATCAAGTGACTGTTATGCAGAAAATATTTAGGTTGTCCATTAACACCTTATTGGTCTCTTATTATTTACCCCAAGGTAATTTTGTATTAATGGAAACAAAGTTAGCAATTTTTGTTACATCTATAGTTGCGAAATTAGTAATTACTAGCGTGGATTCATGTCCTTTGAAAAAGCCGGGTCACAGCGAAACATGTCAGGAGAGATAGGGAAATGGTGAGGAGTCCTAGGAGCTCCTGTGTTTTTAGGCAAGCCTTAAGCTGCATGTAAATTACTGTAGTTGATACTGATAATATAATAGTTACAGGTGGTCTGTTTCCACCATCATAACGATTTATCCGTAAGCTTCCAGTAATACACAGAGAGTTAGCACCTCTGGCAGCTGCAATTGAAATATCTAGCACTCGCAAGCATACTGCATTTTCAGTTGCAGACTGACCAGCTATTCTCTGAATACGAATCTGTAACGCTCTTTCAGAGTTCATGAGAAGTAAATCTAACTCAGCCACTGACCGTAATTTCACTTAACCTTGATAATATGCAACGCTCTTTCTGAGTTTATGAAATTCAAACCTAACTCAGCCACTGACCGTAACTCCATTTAACCCGGTCAGGCAATAACTATCAAGTGTATTATACTAAACATTCTTCCGACACTGTGAGTTTGAACAGAGAGGAATACTAGCTGCACTAACGAGCTCAGAATAACGCTATATTTTACAGAGTGTGAGGAGTAGTGTTAACACTGACAAGCCGACTTTTTAGCTAGTCTACCAAACGGACCAATCACTCTCCGAATACCTAATATGTAGCAGTTTTCCCCATAGTTCAAGTTAATATAACTCAGCTACTGACTGTAACTTTATGTAACTCTGACAGACAACACTTCAAACACCTAGTCTATATTGTGGGTTACAAGAGACAGAAATATCAGAAGCGCTGACAAACTTAGAAACACGCTTTCAATTTTCAGAGAGCGTGAAATTAGTGCCAATACTGAGAAGCGTGCCTGTCAGTAAGTCTATTAGACAACCAGAATATTAGGGTACATAAGAGACATAGAACTATACCCAATAGCTATAATATATAGGGTGCCAGAGACAAATTGATTTGTATTCTATCTATTTTTGACTTAAGGTTACTCACTACATTGTTACCTTTTAACCTAAGGTGTGGAAAATAATATAATAATAAATAATAAATATACTATTCAAATATTCATTGGTTGGAAAACATCTATGGAATACTAAACTTTGTTTATATGTTTACAAATACCATTATAATCCAATTGGATATTAAGTAGAACCATTGTTATATTATATTAATCTAACACAATTTGGGCACCCAATAGCTAGTCATATAGACATGAATCCACGCTAGTAATTACTAATTTCGCGACTATAGATGTAACAAAAATTGCTAACTTTGTTTCCATTAACACAAAATTACCTTGGGGTAAATAATAAGAGACCAATAAGGTGTTAATGGACAACCTAAATATTTTCTGCATAACAGTCACTTGATGATCTACTATTTCTAGCAGAATCGGAAGTTAAAAGAGTTTGGGAACAGGTGGAGCAGAACCACAAAATACTTAACTCAGATGTATCTACTACCCTTTGCAGCTTAAGTGTGTTTTTAATTTCAAATCCTATTTTAATCAAATATTATTAAAAGTTATATTTTAATTTTAGCTTCACTAGTACATGTCAATATCTTGTATCCAAGTTAATTACATACTACAACTAATATTCACAAGCCTAGAGTACTACAATGTGTATTCTTTTGTGAGCAAGTCTCTTCTTGCTACAAGTTGTAAATAAAATGATTATCAATACACCAGCACCTATACCCAAAACAAATTAGAGATTACTAATATTTGTTACTCAGGGGTGATTTTTAGGCCTTGTTTAAAACAATTAACTAGTAGTGCCATTGGTTTTGTTATATATTCATATCAATAATTTTTATTAGTTTGAAATAGTTCCAAATACATACATTCAGATAACTTGAACAACAAAAAAAAAAAAATCAAACAAAGATTTTCGAATTTAAGCCATTTACATATCCAGTGCATGACCTTTAAAGTCGTCAATCCCCGGCCTTAATCTTATAACCATTATAAGTTAAAATAATAACATAAATAAAAGAGTTACACACAGCTTTGGTATAAAATTTGGCCGCAGCCATTTTATTAACATCACAATTTAAATATTGAGTAATAAATATTTTCAAACATTTTCAAACATTTTTTCACAGAACATACCTGATGTTCATAAATAACATTACTGACAAATAAAACATAAACCACAGCGGTGCTAGTTCCCAAACCCACAAAAACAAGATGGCCGTTATTCAACAACTGGACTCAGCTATATCCCTGTTGAGTCCGTCCAAGTACACCTAAACATTAATAGGGAACCCGTTGCCCCTATAAAACCAGTTGTCCACTCACCCCATGGAGAGGCAACTACTTAAAATCCTCCAAATCACTTGGCCATATTGCGTACCATATTTGTCTGGGAACTAGCACCCCCGCCTTGCTGCGACGAACACGAACAAGGAAAGAAAACAAAGATTAGGGAGGGAGGGAGCACTTTCTAGAAAGGTTTGATAATTATTCTGATGACAGATTCTCCCGCTCTTTCTTTAAATGCGTAACAGCGCGTGCTAAGCCCGCCCCCCTACAGTAAGTAACCAATCACACCCAAGGCCTAATTCCTCCAACGGTCAAGTCCCCTTCCCGTTACTTCGAACTCCCAGGGGTTCCCTGACCTTTAAAGTCGTCAATCCCCGGCCTTAATCTTATAACCATTATAAGTTAAAATAATAACATAAATAAAAGAGTTACACACAGCTTTGGTATAAAATTTGGCCGCAGCCATTTTATTAACATCACAATTTAAATATTGAGTAATAAATATTTTCAAACATTTTCAAACATTTTTTCACAGAACATACCTGATGTTCATAAATAACATTACTGACAAATAAAACATAAACCACAGCGGTGCTAGTTCCCAAACCCACAAAAACAAGATGGCCGTTATTCAACAACTGGACTCAGCTATATCCCTGTTGAGTCCGTCCAAGTACACCTAAACTTTAATAGGGAACCCCTTGCCCCTATAAAACCAGTTGTCCACTCACCCCATGGAGAGGCAACTACTTAAAATCCTCCAAATCACTTGGCCATATTGCGTACCATATTTGTCTGGGAACTAGCACCCCCGCCACCGACTGGACTGACCGAACAGCCCAGTCCCGCCAAACCCAATATTTTTCCCAAAGCTTCTTTTATATCGAAAATAAATAGCTGCAGCCCAAATTGGTTAAAATGAACGCCATCTTTTAAATAAAATTCCTCAGCCCCATCTACTTCGAAATCTGGGTGGAAAACTACACCTCCCCCCAACCTCTTAACAAAAGAGCTAATTATTTTGTTAATTTTCTTACGACTCTTTTCTAGCCTATCATAATCCCTCGCTGATCTCCAAACCAACCTAGGAGTAATCTGTGACCAAATTATTTTGATTTCAGGATAAAGTTCCTTTATGTTGCCCAGATCTCTTTTGATTCTTCTAACTAGTTCCTTTTGAGGAATCATACCTAAATCATTTCCCCCCAAATGCACTATCAAAACCTGAGGACGAGGAAACATTCTGCCAAAATCTAGAAACAACGGAAAAAAGAGTTCCCAGCACATCCCCCTAATCCCAAACCATTTGACCTCCCATTGATCCACAGGACACCCAAGCTGAAGGCCGCCCATTTTCTTACTGGCCTCAGCATTGGCCCAGTATATAAACGAATGCCCCATCACCCATACGATCTTTACACCTAAAATAAGAGAAAAAGGAGTGTTCAGGATGATTACAACTCAAACATTCCAAAACATACATTCTATTCAAGGGGTTTTTTTTTTTTTTTGTTTTTTTTTTATATCCTTAAATCAGGCCTAACATAAGATTTATAACGACTTGAACCCCATCTACCAATCTTTTTAACTATATCCTCTCTGAGACCTAACATAGCGGCTTCAGTAGCAGCTCCAATCCGGAAAGAATGAGATCCAAACTCTAAAGGATTAAGACCCAATAAAACAATTGAACCTCTTAAAATGGCTCTAAATTGATATTGTGATAAAAAAGAACCGTCTGAATGAACCAACAAAGGGCCATCCTGCAAAGGCCGTATGGACCCATAAAGCATCATTACCTGACATGGACATATTTCACCACCACTAGGGAATAGCACTATGTTCTTGCCTTTCCCATATATGTCCGTTTTACTACTTCTCAGTAATATTTCTACTCTGTTATCATTCCATATTACATCTTCTTTTTGTAAACCGCCTGAAACTTTTTTGCTAGGGCTTACCAATTCCGAAACTCTAAATACCCCAAAAAAGGCCAATACAAAGGCCGTTCTAAATAATATTAATTCAAATCTTGATGCACAAATCTCTGCTAATACCACCCAAATTTTTTGAAGTAAAGAAAATGTAATAGGTCTTCTCTTATCTCTAACCTTTGTCTTTTTCTTCAAGCCTTTAAGAACCTGACGGACCCAAAAACCTTTGTAACATCAGACAAACCTAATAAGCGAAATCTAAAAGCAAGGGCCGCCAATCTTCTTTCCATATTAGATGGTGACAAACCCACATTTCCCCAATGCCACATCCATTCCAATAAGCAACCCGTGACATCATCGTACCCTTCTTTAATTTCAGATTGACATAACCACATTTCCCATTCCTTCCAAACTGATACATAGGACGTCCAAGTACCTGGAGCCAAAGATTTTTTAATTAATTCAGCCAATCCTCCGTCCCAAGCTTCCAAAGTTGGACGGGAAACGTCGCTCCAACTACGTCCGCCTGAGGCGCCAACTCTCGAAAGCGAGACCACTGTGAACGAGATAAAGAATCTGCTATCAAATTAAGCTTACCAGGGATATGTTTTGCCCTGACGAAAACATTCATACTTAAACATTTCAGGACTAGCACTCTTAATAAACGCAAAACTGGTAATGATGATGCAGATAAAGAATTAATAGCAGAAACAACACCCATATTATCTGTATGAAACAATATGGATTTATTCATCAAATCCACTTCCCACACAAACAGAGCCACCAGAATAGGAAATAGCTCAAGGAAAACTAGGTTCTTGGTTAAACCTAAATTGACCCACTCTTGAGGCCACACTTCAGCACACCAATGCCCTTGAAAATAAGCCCCGAAACCAACACCCACAGCTGCATCAGTTATCAAATCCAAATCAACATTAGAGACCCTAGCTTCCATGAATATTGCAACACCATTAAAATTTTTAAGGAATTCCAACCAAACTTTCAAATCATCCTTGTGACCTTTTTTAATCCTTACAAAATGATGAGGCTTACTAACACCAGACGTAGCCAATGACATTCTTCTAGAAAAAACTCTACCAATAGGAATGATTCTGCAAGCAAAATTCAACTTTCCAAGTAAAGATTGCATTTTTCTCAAAGTCACCTTACGGACCGCCAAAAATTGCTGAATCATTTCTGACAAATCCACAATCTTTTCCAGAGGTAGCCTACATTCCATACTTTCAGAATCTATTGTAATACCCAGAAATTTAAGGGCCGTAACTGGACCCTCAGATTTTTCCATTGCAATAGGAACCCCAAAATCAGATGCCATTGAATAAAAACAATCCCTTAATTTCAAACAAACGTCCGAATCATGGGGACCAACAAAAAGAAAATCATCCAGATAATGAACTACTGACGAAAATCCAGACCTGAATTTAACAACCCATTCCAAAAAGGAACTAAAGCATTCAAACAGAGAACAAGAAATAGAACAACCCATCGGGAGACATAAGTCAATGTAGAGAAAACCCTCAAAACAACAACCCAACAAATAATGTGAAGAAGGATGAACTGGAAGTAACCGAAAAGCCGCCTCAATATCTACTTTAGCCATTAAAGCGAATTGCCCAGCCTCTCTAACCAACTTAACCGCCATGTCAAATGATGTATAAGACACAGACGATAATTCATCCGGAATATCATCATTAACAGATCCACCTTTTGGAAATGATAAGTGGTGAATTAAACGAAATTTACCAGGCTCTTTCTTAAGAACCACTCCTAAAGGAGAAATACGCAAATGGGGGATAGGAGATATTTTAAAAGGACCTGCCATTCGACCCAAAGAAACCTCCTTCTCAAGCTTACTCCTAACAACCTCAGGCCATTCCCTAGCAGACTTAAGGTTACCCCTGTAATGAACAACGCCTCCTGAAGATGGAATTCTGAAACCAAACTCAAAACCATGTAGCAACAACAAGGCCTTATCACCACAACCTTTCTGTTTAGCGTAAAGTACGAGCCACAGCTCCATCCCGCTTAGCCTCACCGGAGTTAATCCCTTTTTCAGGGAGCTCCTGGGTTCCTCCCAATTTGTTCTTTTTGAAACACTTACTGGAAGGGTGGGATCCACCACACCCAGAGCATTCGTGTCTGAATTTACATGATGCTCCCCATTTACAGAACTTTTCATTGAAAGCAAAACAGAAACCTTTTTTGGCTGTTGCCGACGAAC